>NC_090253.1:50555477-50585477 GCF_037325665.1 Littorina saxatilis | reverse complement strand
TTTATGTCTTAGTTTAGCAGGGACAGATTGTAAAGACTAGGCGTGAGCCTAAAATATCCATCCTTGAGTAATAAAGTTCGTTCGTTCGTTCTCTCGAAAAATAACAGCAACACAACATAACAACCTGGATCAATGTTTAGAATTTAAGGCGAGGGTGAATAAATCCCCATCACGTTTTACAAGCGTGCCCTCTACGTGCCCCCCTGCGCGACCTGACAGTCCTGTCCTGGCCAGAGAGGACAACCCCCGACACAAAACTTTGGGAAACTGTGGAAGACATGCGCCGAACCTGCGAGTTCATATTGTAATTTGGTTTGTTTGTTTGTTTGTTTGCTTAACGCCCAGCCGACCACGAAGGGCCATATCAGGGCGGTGCTGCTTTGACATATAACGTGCGCCACACACAAGACAGAAGTCGCAGCACAGGCTTCATGTCTCACCCAGTCACATTATTCTGACACCGGATCAACCAGTCCTACCACTAACCCCATAATGCCAGACGCCAGGCGGAGCAGCCACTAGATTGCCAATTTTAAAGTACGTCTTATGTATGACCCGGCTGGGGTTCGAACCCACGACCTCCCGATCACGGGGCGGACGCCTTACCACTAGGCCAACCGTGCCGGTTTGTAATTTGGTTCTTGGTAGTGCAAGAGTTGAGTATGAGATGTATGGCTGTTGTTTGCATGTTTCTCACTTCAAGTATGCACGAGTGTCAGGCTTTGTTATATTCATTGCTTGTGTTGCAGTTTGTTTAAAACAAGTGTTGAAGTATAAACCTTAAAGTCTACTAAAAAAACAGAAAGTTGTCTTTGTTGAATTCAAACCATTGATCACATGAATTGTTATCATTGGAGTTGAGTTTACTATTCTTTAAAACACAGGGCACTTTTCTAAAAAGAAAATCAGACCAAACTGTTAACAATGTCAGCATATTCTGTTCTCACTAGGCCACAGTATATGAATCCTGTCAGGCAGTGTGAACTGCAAACTTTTCCTTGTTGATATGTGTATGTTTACATACAATCAATCAATCAATATGAGGCTTATATCGCGCGTATTCCGTGGGTACAGTTCTAAGCGCAGGGATTTTTTTTTTTAATTTGTATTTTATGCAATGTTTATCGCGCACATATTCAAGGCGCAGGAATTTATTTATGCCGTCTGAGATGGAATTTGTTTACACAATACATCACGCATTCACATCGGCCAGCAGATCGCAGCCATTTCGGCGCATATCCTACTTTTCACGGCCTATTTATTATTCCAAGTCACACGGGTATTTTGGTGGACATTTTTATCTATGCCCATACAATGTTGCCAGGAAAGACCCTTTTGTCAATCGTGGAATCTTTAACGTGCACACCCCAATGTAGTGTACACGAAGGGACCTCGGTTTTTCGTCTCATCCGAAAGACAGTGTGTACAGTGTGTACAGTGTGTACAATGTGTAACTTTATGAACGAGTGAATTTGACTCAAGGACCTTCAAAGGGGTTGGTAAATCTGTGTGGACTAATGCTACTCTGTGTGCTGGTGACTGAAGCTGTGGAGCTTGCTTGTGTGCGAAATATATTGAATTGATGCTGTAGTTGGATATTGGGCCTTTTAAAGAAAATAGGAATGGCATTTTTTGTTGTTGCAGACTTCTTGAGTTCTGCACTGTGGCTGTTGCTATTGATGGATGAACCATGACTGAATGTTTGCACCATGTTGTTTGTTAACATGGCACAATCACTGTTGATGTGGGTCTCGCTGAATTTGCCTAAGGTGGTGGTGTAGATTTAGAATCAGTGCTGTTGACATGTGTGTGAATGCGTTTTAACTGCAGACGCTGCTGCTCGATACACAATGTAAGCTCTTGTGTAATTGTTATGGTTGTGCATGTCGATCATCGTGATTGTGTTAAAACTGAACTTTGTGTTTTGTAAGGTTAAATACAACTATGCTTGGAGAACTCGAGCCGCTGTGCAGTTGAGAGTGGTTGAGAGAGGTTTTCACTTCATTGTCGTGCATATATTGTTTAAGAGAGCTTAAGTCAGTGCAACGTGCCACTGTTTGTCCATTTTGTCAAGTATTGACTTAATGTTTTAACATAGACGGGGAATCGAGACGGTGGTGGTGGTGGTGGTGGTGGTGGTGTGTGTGTGTGTGTGGTTGTGTGTCACTGTGTGTGTGTGTGTGTGTGTGTGTGTGTGTGTGTGTAGTATGTGTGTGTGTGTGTGTGTGTGTGTTTGCCGTGTGTGTGTGTGTGTATGTGTGTGTGTGTGTGTGTGTATGTGTGTGTGTGTGTGTGTGTATGTGTGTGTGTGTGCGTGTGTGTATGTGTGTTTGTGTGTGTGAGTGTGTGTGTGAGTGTGTGTGTGTATGTGTATGTATGCGTGTGTGTGTGTGTGTATTTGTGTGTGTGGGAGGGTGTGTGCGTGTGTGTGTATGTATGTGTGCGAGTGTAGAGCGATTAAGGGACAACTACTGGACCGATCTTCGTGAATTTCACATGAGAGTGCCTGGGTATAGTATCCTCAGACGTTTCTGTTCATTTTTTGTATGACATCATATCCGACTTTTTTTGTGAAAGATCAGGCAGCACTGTCACGCACTCATTTTTTCAATCAAATTGATTTAAAATTTAGTCAAGCAATCTGCGACAAAGTCCGAACTATGGGAGTGAATTTCAGCTCGGCAACATACAAATTAGTTAATTCGATTGCTCATTAAAGTCGTCATTAAAATTGAATTTTCATTAACAGTTTTAAAAATGATTGCATTGTACATGCATTCCTCAATTTCTTCTGAATTCAAACATATGATTGTCATGTTTACTCTAAAAATGTGCTCCGAATTACAGAAAACAGGTTAAGTAAGTTTGCACACTATACGCGGAGATACCGGCACGGTTGGCCTAGTGGTAAGGCGTCCGCCCCGTGATCGGGAGGTCGTGGGTTCGAACCCCGGCCGGGTCATACCTAAGACTTTAAAATTGGCAATCTAGTGGCTGCTCCGCCTGGCGTCTGGCATTATGGGGTTAGTGCTAGGACTGGTTGATCCGGTGTCAGAATAATGTGACTGGATGAGACATGAAGCCTGTGCTGCGACTTCTGTCGTGTGTGTGGCGCACGTTAAATGTCAAAGCAGCACCGCCCTGATATGGCCCTTCGTGGTCGGCTGGGCGTTAAGCAAACAAACAAACAAAATACACGGAGACGAGCGTGACCCGTCTCGGTCTTTGGGTGTGGTTAGTCGAGACTATCTTCAGGGGGGATGATGACTGATAATGACAGGTCAACAAGAAAGATCGACGAAACAAATGTCCATGCAAAACTCACCAAGAAAAGCAGAACAGAGTGGAAAACACACACACACACACACACACGCTGTACTTATGACCAGCGACACGTTCCCACGACAAAACCTTCTCCCACTGTTCAGTCCGCACTGATATTGACGAAGGAGACGCCTGCGGTACATGTGTACCGAAGTTATTCAACGCAACCGGCCATGCCGCAGGCACCTGCTGTTGAAATTAGTGTTGTTGATGTTGTGGTGAAGCTGAATGGTAGGGATAGGGGGCGTGTAGGCATACTATGCCGTCAGAGGGCTTAAAGGTGCGCCCCTGCTCCCCTTCTCCTCCGCCTCACAATCTCAGATCTTGCCAGGCGTTTACATGGAATAAAACTACCCGTCCACTCCCCATATCAAAATTGATCAACTTCCTGGATATCCTTACTGTGCCGAGTTTGTTTTGGTGTGATCTATTAATGTTGCAGTGTTTTTATGTTTTTTGTTGTTATTGTGTTGTATTCAACCAATTCATTAAACTTTGAGAAACACACAATTAATGCAAATAACCACAGCAAGGGGCAGTCAGGGTGTTGATTTTGCTGAACGTGAATCCCCCCTCCGTCCCTGAGTCATCAACCCACGCCGCCCCCCCCCTGTCCCCGAGTCCTCAACCCCCGGGCCTCTCCCCCCACCACCCCGTCCCCGAGTCCTCAACCCCCGGGCCTCTCCCCCCACCACCCCGTCCCCGAGTCCTCAACCACCGGGCCTCTCCCCCCACCACCCCGTCCCCGAGTCCTCAACCACCGGGCCTCTCCCCCCACCACCCCGTCCCCGAGTCCTCAACCACCGGGCCTCTCCCCCCACCACCCCGTCCCCGAGTCCTCAACCACCGGGCCTCTCCCCCCACCACCCCGTCCCCGAGTCCTCAACCACCGGGCCCCTCACGGCAACACTTTCCTCAAAGTGTCGCTCAATCCTCAAGGCGAGAGTCTAGCGCCTGTGTCCACAGCCCCCTGGTTGCCGGAAGGTTGCAGCCTTTGTGGCCTCAGGAATGCCATTATATTTAAACGTTACACTTTTCAGCCTCGCATTGTACCCTGGAAAGCCAGACACCGTGGAGTACTCTGACTAAGCTTTCAAAACTGTCTCACTGTAACGAAGGCCTCGCTGTGTGGATAGACCCACTGAAACCGCTGTCAAAACTCAAGAGGTGACGGAAGGGTGATGATCTACTAGTGGTAGTAAAATTAATATTAACAGTCCCACGGTTTTTAGCCAGTATAAGGACTTGAGTGTTTGTCCGCTTTTAAAAAGAAAGAAGAAGAAAATAAGACAAAAAGAGGAGGGCAGGGGGTGAGGTTGAGATGATGATGCTCTGTGGAATTCGTTAAAATGAAAAGTAGTTAAGATGTGTCTTAGTAAGAATTATAAGTCTGTATTCTATATCCTGAATAACGGATTTGTAAAATGATTTTTATTCAAAACGAGTTAAAAGGTAGAACCTTTCAGGATCACCAATAAAAGCAAATAGATGAGCAAATAAGAAGAACACGAACAATACATCTCAACACTTTTTTTTAAATAAAAAAGATTAAGATGTAAGCCACGAAGGCCGTGGTAAAGAAATATGTACAGTTTGGCGACTAGCGCTTCCGTAATATGATTTGTAATTCATAAGCTATGAGGCTTTGCTGCTAGTGCAATGATGATCTACTGCACAAGTGTCGAGGTTTTGTGTGTGCCGAGTGTGTGCGTTTTTAAACTAAGGCAAATGTCGCCAATGATTGTACACAGTGGCGTTAAATACACGATTGTATCATCAACATCAAGCTGGGAAGTTAATATTAACAAAGTGTGAAAGTCAAGACTGCTTTAGCAATTTAATACCAAACAAAAATCACAGTTAAAACGCATAACATACAAGCAAGAAAACACAAACATACAATAAGGCAATGCTACACAGGGGAGGCAATACAACTGCTGTAATTCAAAGGGCAGCGGTTGTTTCCCTTGCCATACTGATGAATCTTGTGATTTTATAACTAGTACGTACGTGATGGGCACTGTGGCAATCAAGTCTGTGTACAGAATAACGATTCCGTGTACTACACGAATTAAGTACTAGCTGTAATATAAAATGATGAGTCACTGAAAACAGAGTCGAGTGTAACTCTGCAGAATGACTTTAAGATATATAAGTCTTGGTTACGCATTATTGCACCATTTTGCACCTCATTCATTTAAAACAGAGTTTACAGAGATGGAATTCAATGCAATTCAATTCAATTCAATAAAAATGTAATATCTAAATGCAACAAACAGACATTTTTCAAACATCAAACAAATATTCAGATACTAATGCGGAATAAATGCTTCATGTAAGCCTAGTTTGCTGCAATATTAATAGTCTTGTTTACATATTATTCATGCCTTAATGTTCATTACAACATCTGCAAAAACAGAGAGTGTTGATACAGTAGTGGAAAGTAAATATTGTGTGCATGCAGACATTTGCACCAGTTTTATAATTGTTCGTATCTGTTCAAGTCATGCACACGTATCATTGTTATAAAAAACAAGAAGTATAATTAGTGCAGATTGACAAGTTTGTATATAGACTTAATCACGAGTGTTGGAGTTCATGCCCTGGTAACCTTGATAGTCATTACCGTAAAATCCCTAGCAAACGCCCAGTATCTAGCAAACGCCCACCCCTTACTTTCGGCCAAATGTTGTGCAGGGGGGTCACTACCTAGCAAACGCCCACCCCGGTTTAAAAAAAAAGTTTTCAGACAGTCGGCCTCCTTTATCTACGATTTGTGCACACTGTTAAATGATTCGCATTTTATTATTTTTTTTTTTTTTTGGGGGGGGGGGGATAAAATTACGTCATGTCTTTCAGTGACGTCGTTCAGTGACGTCTTTTATTAAGTGTTTAACACTTCTCTCGTTGACAACCACTTCCTTTCTAAGCTTATGTTCAGCCATGCCGAAGAACAAATCATATTCAGTGACATAAAAACTGAAAGCCCTAAGATATAATAATAATAATAATAATAAAGTGTATTTATATTGCGCCTATCCCTTACAAAAAACAAAAATATTTGGCTCTAAGCGCATTACAACATGTGTAGGGACTTGGTACAATCAAGTCTGACAAATACAATAACACAATATACAGTCGGTCTCTTGGGTAAAAATGGGAAAAGCAGCTTCGACATTTAAACACTGCTACTAAAAAATCCTCTAACAATGCATACTGCTTTACAATATAAAATATGCATTAATGTATAAATAGGAATTTGAAAAGGTTCTTATGATAAAAACTAACTAGCGAACGACGAAGAAGAAGAAGAATAAAACTATCAATGTCAATGTATAACAAGTCATTCAACGTAAATGGCTAAAGAACAACAACAAAGCAATGATGATAAAACAGTTATACTCAATGGCTAATAACAAGGCAGAACTAAATAGTATCGACACAAGATTAAAACAAAACATATTCCTGGAGACACATTTATACATGTATCAAATAAAAATATACAAAATACAGCCCTCGCACACTCGCACACACACGCCAAGGCACGTGTAGTTGCACTCATACACCGCGACAGCTATCGCGCGCACGTACAAGGAACAAAAACACGGAAAAACGAAGCTGCAGGCAATGTTTCGTTATGTGCCTGCGAGTTTTCTTTTGACAGAAATAAGAATGAGAGAGTGGAGGGAACACAGAAACATATTAGAACAGCAATACGGGAAAGAAAAGGAAAACGGAAAGTTGTCTGAAAGACCGCCAGTTAGATCTGAAGAAGTTGAACAAGTTGTGATGGAATACTTGGAATTAATTCTCCAAACAAGAGAAGAAACTGTGTTTGTGCTGACGTTATTCTGAGAATGAAAAAAATCAAGGTCATTTGTGTTCTTTTTTTTCTATCACAGAACCTTGATCTGCGTAAACAAACGGTGTGTTTATTTTTATATTTAGTCAAGTATCCCTTTTTTTCCTCGTGAAAATGTGATGACACTTTATCTTGCAAAGGGGTGTATACCTAGCAAGCGCCCACCCCCTACTTTTACCCGAAATATGTGCGGAGGGGGGGTGGGCGTATGCTAGGGATTTTACGGGTATTTACATTTAGGTTTATCGCTGTAAAAAGAAGGTTATTAAAAGCTCATGTCTTTTCACAATAACTTGTTACTCAAAATCTTGGAAAACATCTTGAAAAAGATAAAAATCGTGTCCAGAAAGAGACGCCCCGGGTCCTAAACTCCGGTCACCAGGAAATATGCAGTCACACTAATACATTTCACAATGTCATATGATACATCTTAAACGTTTATTTCATTTTTATTGAGAGTGCTTGCTGTGACTGAATGAGCAGTGTCATACAGTGCCAGGCTAAGCGTTTGCTAGCAGGAAGGCCTATCATTTAGCTAAGTGACTGGAACGATCACTGACATTGTCGCTGATAATAATCATAGAGCGGGTAAGACTCGAATGTACTGCCTGAAGCTACGCTGTAGCTTATGAGGCATCTCAAGCCAGATGGCTTGAAGTCGATGCTCAAGCAGTCTGGGTCGCCGTTGCAAAGATCAAAACATTCCTCCACACTGCAGACGTCCATTTTTTTGTCATTTCGAGCTGTGAGTGCGTGACCTTTGTACTGCGTGTAGGACCCCGCAAGATTCCCTGGTGGACATTCTGTAAGCACAGAAACAGCGAAGCTCGACCTTTGTGTAGCATGTCATTTGTTCAATGATTCATATGACATTGCCTCTGTAAAACAGATTAAACTACGATATCAGGTCAGAAATGTTTCATAGCTATTCTATAACGTTCAAGATTACTTCAAAGTTGTATTATCATTCATAATAAAGTAACAGCATCATGTACAATACAACCCCGTTGTCTAACCTTTTGTCAAAACAGGGACCCTTGTTTGTGAAGTGATAATTATTACATTATTAAATCAATGACATAATCAATTAAAAAATAAAGTCGGAATAAATATATGTGTTTTAAGTCGTTTTTTCATCAGAGAAGATGGACAAACAGTTTGAAAAAAAAGTGTTGGATCAGGTCCCTTTTGTCCTCGCGGTACGATCATTAAACACGCCAAATGTTTTCAAACAAAAGGACGTAATCGCTCCACTATCGATCCATCCACCCACCTGAATGTAAACATCATATTGTTATCATGTTCTTTGGTCACTCTGTACAATCGCCAAATGCAAAATATTTTCTTCTAACAAAAGAATCTTTAGCTGAATCACCAGAAACAACAAACACGTAACTTAATTGTTACCCATACCAGTAAAAAAACAAAAACGACACACATAAACAAATCGTGTGAAGCGAAATTAATACAATCAGTCAATCTGTCAAAGTCCCAGAATGATACTGAAAGCACTGCATTTCACGAAAACAATAATTTGCCAATGCCCCGCAACCCAGACCGAAAGTGGTGACATATTCACGTGGAAAACGTGATCCTTTGAAGTGACAAACCAGTATTGAGCAGTAGCTTTCAGGAAAGCGCGCTTTAATTTTGCATTTTTCCGAGCTTGTTTTTAATCCAAACATAACGTATCAATACGTTTTTCAAATCAGGAAGTGATAAGGAAGAAAATGAAATAATTTGTAGATCGATTACTAGAATTTTTATTTTTATTAGAATGTTGAGATTTTCATGACCAAACTCATTACTTGATTTTCAGATTTCCAAGCTGAAATGCAATCCAATATTCCAGTCTTCGTCGATAATTTCTTGACCAAAATTCCGATCAATTTGATCGAAAAATTAGGACGTGACCGTGTGCCGCCTTAACTTTTACAAAAGGAGATGACGTCATCAGACAATTATTGAAAAAAGGAAAACATGGTCTGGGGATATCATCTTGAAGAATGTGTATGTACATTTTCATGAAGATCGGTACAGTAGTTTTATCGGAATCGCTCTACACACACACACACTACTACCCTCGTCTCGATTCCCAGTCCATGCAAAAACATTTGGTCAAAACTTGACTAAATGTAAAAAGATAGGTATATACCAAAAAACAACATTATCAATATAATACACAAATAACTTCTCACCACTGACGCAGGTTGCAGAAGAGATGGAGTAGTAGAAACCTGGTTTGCAGACACACTGGTCATTGATGCAGGATGAGTCTGCCTGAAGCTGACTGCAGTTACTGTTGCTGTCACAGGTTGTTCCTGCCCACGTTACTGAAAACAATGGAAAATGTGTATCCTAAAAGGAATCTACAAACATAATGTATTAGAAATGTTGATAGCACATTGATTTAATTTATTATAGTATATATCAAGTCTTTTTTTGGTTCTGTCAAGTTGTGGTAAATGTTAAAGAATTAATATTATTAAACGCCCAACAGTAATGTGCTTAAAAAGACCAAAAAGCAATGTACTCACGTTAAAATGACGAACACGGAACGAATAACAGCGACGTTTCGACCCAAGGGTCTTCTTCAGGCACAAAAACACAAAAAAGAAGAAGAAAGACGATAGAACAGATAAAGAGGAGAATAACTGACAAAACAACCGCACTGCACAAACCAACAAATGACAAGGTCGACACGTCGCTGTTATTCGTTCCGTGTTCGTCATTTTAACGTGAGTACATTGCTTTTTGGTCTCTTTATTGTTCCGGCCTCTCACGTGCAGTCGCCATTGTTTAATAGTAATGTGCTTGGCAAACTTTAAAAAAAAAGAAAAAAAAAGAAACACACACACACACACGATGTTTTTTTTTAGATAGGCTGGGAATCGATACGAGGTTGGTGGTACGCGCGTCCGTGTGTGTGTGTGTGTGTGTGTGTGTGTGTGTGTGTGTGTGTGTGCGTGCGCGTGTGTGTGTGTGTGTATTTGTGCGTGTGCGTGTGTGTGTAAGAGCGATTCATATCACAGTTCTATGTTAGAACATCTGCTTAATACACAGAGTTGACTGCCTTGAGCACTGAACTGTTTATAGTTTAAACGTTCAGTTGATCTGACACACCTTTGAGCCTTCGATAGCCATTTTGTTATAGGGTCTGACTGATGTTTCCTACTGGCATCCTCTTGGTAAAGGTTTATGTTAAAGGCATACTCCTTTCCGAATAAAAGACTCCGCTCACCATCTCAGATGCGCATTTTCAGGAGGGATGGCATTTTCTTATGTAAAAGCCCTATATATTGATCAAAACGTTAAGGACTTTGCCTTTAATGAAGCCGATTTTTATGAAGCTATCAGCAAAAGCTAGCTCCTGTTTCCAAACGTAATTGGAGCGTCCTGAGCAGGTTGTTTTTAAGTGTACAAAGAATAAAAAAACGCTGGAAGCAATATGATAATAGGCCCTGTTACCAATATGCTTTTGATTTGGTTTGAGCAATGATTCATTCAACATTGAATTGGTATATAGGCTACATAATTAATTGGTACAAAACATATGGGCATACATGTATCTAGAATCAAACAACGGGCTTTAAGCTTTTAATGTTAATTTGCAGTTAATTTATTTCCGCCAGTTGTTTTTTTACATGTAGTCAAGTTTTGACTAAATGTTTTAACATAGAGGGGGGAATCGAGACGAGGGTCGTGGTGTATGTGTCTCTGTGTGTGCAGTGTGTGTGTGTGTGTGTGTGTCTGTGTGTGTGTGTGTGTAGAGCGATTCAGACTAAACTACTGGACCGATCTTTATGAAATTTGACATGAGAGTTCCTGGGAATGATATCCCCGGACTTTTTTTCATTTTTTTCGATAAATACCTTTGATGACGTCATATCCGGCTTTTTGTAAAAGTTGAGGCGGCACTGTCACACCCTCATTTTTCAATCAAATTGCTTGACATTTTGGCAAAGCAATCTTCGACGAAGGTCGGACTTTGGTATTGCATTTCAGCTTGGTGGCTTAAAAAATAATGTATGAATTTGGTCAATAAAAATCGGAAACTTGTCATTAACATTTTTTTTTTTAAACGATCGAAAAACAATTTCATCTTATTCTTCGTTGTTTTCTGATTCCAAAAACATATACATATGTTATATTTGGATTACAAACAAGCTCTGAAAATTAAAAATATGAAAATGTATGATTAAAATTAATTGTCCGAAATCGATTTAGAAACAATTTCATCTTATTTCTTGTCGGTCCCTGATTCAAAAAACATATAGATATGATATGTTTGCATTAAAAACAAACTCAGTACGCTAAAAAGAATAGAGATACAAAAAAGCGTGTTATCCTGTTTAACGCGACCATTACCGCACTATTCTGGCTTGTCGATTTCACTGCCTTTGCCACGAGCGGTGGACTGACAATGCTACGAGTATACGGTCTTCCTGAAAAAATGCAGTGCGTTCAGTTTCATTCTGTGAGTTCGACAGCTTGACTAAATGTTGTATTTTTGCCTTACGCGACTTGTTTACTCATTCTGTGCATATATGGAGACAATGATAATGAGAGGGTAACTATTAAAATGTATGCAACGAAATAACTCGATATGATGTTATGCGAATAAACGTTATTCCCGATGTTAAGGATCACATGAACCTCGAACACGCTGAGTCCGATACTGATTTGCGGTATGGTATGGTATATCTACCGCAATTGTTGTTACAGCTTTTTAAAGGAGAGGAAGATGTTCAATAAAACTTCAAGTGTAAAATACATGAGCTTTGTTGAAACTCAAAACCGAGACTGCCGTGTGATCCGAGAAAGGAAACAAACTTGTCTCGGTCACGCATAGCTATATATGTGACCCTCCACCACGGAATGAGTCGCATGTCACCTTTGCATGATTTTCATATTTTTACATTTTCATAAAGAGTTTGTTATGCTCTATCCAGTGGTGAAAACCGTTTTAGAAAAGAGCGAAATATGTTTGAGTTATAAGCCTGTGACGAAGGGTCTGTTACCAGACACTCCTCGGATTTATATTAAGCCTAGCGCAGAACCGCGCGAGGTGACATGCGACTCATTTCGTGGTGGAGGGTCACATATGCTGTCATTAATTGAGCCCAAAGTCGACTTCTGAAACTCTTTTTACCGAAAATTCAGTACTGAACCTTCTTGCAGCCAGCTTCGCGAAGTCAACTTTGCCCAATTCATTTGAGGCTTATCGATAAAAGGGACGTTAAAAACTACAACCCTGCGATAATCCGGTTCTCTAATTCTGACAGGCTTACCTGGTGCCGGACTGCCAGCAGGATTTCTTCGAGAAATTTGATAGAAGACCGCAGCTGGAATGTCAGCAAAGCCTCCCAGCTTCAAAACCGCCGCACACCCCGCATAACCGCGGCACAGCTGATAAGTTTGAGACGAATCTTTCACAAAAGTAAACGACGAGCACTTCGGGTCGTTAGAGCAAAGGACAGCACATTCCCGCAGCGAGCGAATGAAACTGTTCCACAGCACGTTATTCTGGAATAACTTCTGAAGTGTCTTGTCCTTTGTACTTACAGATTGACGAACGTTTGCAAGTTCTGCAAAGACTACCATGCAGAGCAAGACAGCCAGATGCCAGACTACACCTGAAGGCATTTTGAGTTGAAGCATCACGTGCACTATCCTCTCCCAAAAAGAATACAAAAATCAGCTGTTAAAAGATGCTTGATGAATGAATGAGAAAACGTTCTTGTAAGTTCTGTGGGCGTACTTCCTTGCCCTGTGTGAACGTGTTTTATCGGCTATTTGATGTGAATCGAGCAGGTTCCATATATGTATTACCGTCGATTTGAACAAAGTCTTGATCTGAATTATCTTTTCGTGGAATAGGCAGCGATCATTCGCCCAAGTCTTTTCTTTGTTTAATGCGATCTGACATCACAATTTAGCCACTTGCACTGGTCGGAACAATTCATGAAACGTGACATTCAAAAGTTCTTCAGTGAGGATCAATCAAGATGCATTTGGCTACACACAGAGTAGCTAAGAATGACATGCCTGCTATGAACTGAGCACTCAAAAATGGCTAAGATACTCAGAACAATCTGGGTGTTCAGTGATGAGCTCATCAGGTTGTTAGCTTCATCATTTTATGCTCCCTGCGTCTTACAACTTAAGAATGCATTTGACTTCTTCGATTAAGTCATTCGTCAAACATTCAACTTGGTTTGTCACGTAAACAAAATTCGAGAGACTTGCACCGTGTGAGACCTCTAGCTCCGAGTGATTGATTCTAATGAAAGTGTTTTCATAAGAGCTTTACGTTGTTTCTTTCTATCTTTCTTTCTTTATTTGGTGTTTAACGTCGTTTTCAACCATTCAAAGTTATATCGCGACGGGGAAAGGGGGGGGGGGGGGTGGGATACGTTGTTTCTATGGCCATTTTAAAGATACAGTTCTTCTTGTGTAAGCAATCATGTTGACCACAAAAGATTTTCCCAGGCTTTTAAACGGAATAAAAGCATCCTGTAGCTCAAACACATTCCAAAGTCCAACAGCCTGGCTGCTTCCTGTATAGAGTGGGCAATTGTTTGCTGAAGAAAGTGCACAGATTGACATAGGTTTGATTTTAGAAATGATTTCCGCAACGTAATCAACAATGCACTAAAAGAATCCAGACAATCTGGGTCAAATTGTGATTCTATCCGACGTGAAAAGCATGGCCAGATCTGTGGTGTGGGGTACGCCATAAGGATGGTACCTCAAGACAGGACCGGAAGCAGCGTTAATGTAAGTTTACCACCGATGACTGTTTTTGTTGACCAATCCACATGGTTGTCACCGTATGCATGCGCTGGTGCGGTAGTGTAGGGATGGTGTTTTCATAGCCTGTTGTATGAAAGTTTGCCACGGTATATGTGCACAGTAGCCACGGTACACAGATTGTGTTTTCAGTGCGCGAAGTTATATTGTAAGTAACACAAAGACAAAACATCTCATAGGAAGCAGTGTAATGCATTCTCCATTCAAAGAGGAGCCGACACTTCCAGCGATCAATCTAAGAGAAGTTGATGCTTTTAGTATGTTATGCTACTCTTACACTATGCCGAATTGTCCTTGCGAATAGAATTTTCCAATAATTCGCAATGATCGGGACATGGTCGCAAGACATTCGTAAATGTTCTTAACCATTCGCCACCATTCGTCTCTTGTTTCGAACAAAGCAACATGTTTATAATATTGGCAAGGACATCATATTCTTAACGTTTTTGCAACGTACTCGTAAGTATGTGCAAGCCATTTGTAATCATCGCAATGTGTTCGTAACGCTCGCAAGGCATTCGCAACCATTCGTTATGCCTGTCTTACACTGTGCCGAATATCCTTGCGAACATTCGTAATCATCGCAATGTATTCGTCAGGCTCGCAAGGCATTCGCAAACATTCGTTATGCCTGTCTTACACTGTGCTGAATATCCTTGCGAACATTCGTAATCATCGCAATGTATTCGTCAGGCTCGCAAGGCATTCGCAAACATTCGTTATGCCTGTCTTACACTGTGCTGAATATCCTTGCGAACATTCGTAATCATCGCAATGTATTCGTCAGGCTCGCAAGGCATTCGCAACCATTCGTTATGCCTGTCTTACACTGTGCCGAATATCCTTGCGAACATTCGTGATCATCGCAATGTATTCGTCAGGCTCGCAAGGCATTCGCAACCAGTCGTTATGTCTGTCTTACACTGTGCCGAATATCCTTGCGAACATTCTGATTCGTGATCATCGCAATGTATTCGTCAGGCTCGCAAGGCATTCGCCACCATTCGTTGTGTCTGTCTTACACTGTGCCGAATATCCTTGCGAACATTCGTAATCATTGTAATGTATTCGTCAGGCTCGCAAGGCATTTGCAAACATTCGTTATGCCTGTCTTACACTGTGCCGAATATCCTGGCGAATATAGATTCGTATGAATTTGCAATGATCAGTAGACATTTGCAAGCATTCGCAATCATTCCTTATGGCTGTCTTACCACTGTGCCGAATATCCTTGCGAATATGAACATGTTGTATTCGGCACAAAAAAAAGAGACCAATGGATAGAAAAAATAGTGACCATTCGAAGCCTTACGAATCCTTGCGAATGTCGTACGAATGGTTGCGAGTGCTTGCGAATGACTACCGATCATTGCGAATGCATACGAATCCATATACACATTTCTTGCGAGTTTCTTGCGAATGTCCTACGAATGTTTGCGAGTGCTTGCGAATGTGTACCGATCACTGCGAATGCCTTGCGAGCGCTACGAATACCTTTACGATGATTACGAATGGCTTGCGAATACTTTCGAGTACGTTGCGAAAAAGTTAAGAATTGTGTCTATATCCTTATGTATTGAAGATCAACCTATCAGTGTCTCTCTCTCACCCACCCACACCCTTTCTCTCTCTCAACATTTAATTATGTACCCCCCGTACCCACGCACACATACACACAAGCAGAGAGAGAGAAAGAAAGAGTACTAACTGATGCATATTTGTTGGCCAAAATATGCAAATCAACTATAATAATAATAATAATAATAAAACATTCTTTTATAGCGCTGTTCACCGCCAAATGGCAGTCTCATGGCGCTTTACATTAGACATTAAAATTCAACATTTTACATATAAAGAGTTTCCTTGTAGGAAATAACATACAAGCATTACAAAAAACAAAAACAAAAATTCATAGACAACGACCACTTATAGTTATATAAGATAATCTAGAAAAATTGTTTTTAAAAAGATGAAAATACATAAGATAAGTAATAGACACATAGTTACACCTAAAAAGTCTGACAATAAAACAGAACTTACATAAAAGTATCTCTTAGTTTTAACATTGAGGGGGAATCGAGACGAGGGTGGTGGCGTATGTGTGTATGTATGTGTGTGTGTGTGTAGAGCGATTTAGAGAAAACTACTGGACCGATCTTTATGAAATGTCACATTGTCATGAAGTAGAATATGGAATTAAGGAAGTTACTGTTAATGCTTGAAAGTGCTAATGCGTGCTCTGCCCTATCTATTTAATCTGACTCTTTCACTCTAACTCAATCCACTTCACAAACAGAATTTAGAGGATACAGACTTAGTATTTATCCTCAAAAAATCAATACAACATTCTTCACGTCAATAACATAGAAGTACAAATTACAACTCACAACTCACAATTCACAATTCATATTGCTATTGTACTCACTTAGTACAGCAATATTACATCTTCACTCATACAGCAATATTACATCTTCCATAGTATAACAATATGACTTCTTCCATAGTATCGTAATATTACCAGCTATTGTGTTTTCAGCGTAGCAATAGGGTCCGATATTTAGACGAGACAAGTATAATGCGACGAGTCGAAGACGAGTCGCATTATGAGTCTAAATATCGGACCCTATTGCTACGCTGAAAACACAATAGCGATTATATAGCTGTTCTGACCTTGATTTGTTGTTCCAAACTTACAAAATGACAGTTTTTGAGTCGATGCGTTGATCTCAGATTTTGATAGCAGACGCCGTTTCTTATGCGCATTAGTTTTGCGCAGGCGCCACACTGACTTTGAAAAAAAAACTCGATTTGACAACACAGCTGTTAAACAGCTTTTTATTAGTTCATTCGTATACAACAAAAAGAAGTTTGAGTTTTTTTCATTTTGAACAAGACTACTTATGAAGAAGACCAAAACACAACATCAACGGAAAACTAGAAACAACTGAAGAACTAGGATGCAACAAGGGGAGGAGAAGAGAACAGCTAATCCGTACAACGCGAGCAGACGGCAAGAAGTTTTCAGTTTGGGTGAATGGCATTTATACTTGTCTCGTCATGAAGCGAACTTTTCAACCAAAGTTATAATCGACGACATGAATGTTAGTGCCATGGGTTGTACATCAATACTTCAGAGGGGAAGTGGGGTATTTAGTGTGGAGTTACGAGATAAGAAAAGCCGAATGCGAAACTGAGTTTGTGTTAGTCGGCAACTGAGCTCACACAGGCACACAAAAACGGCTGTTCCGTTTTACTCCCCTGTTTGTACTACATCTTTCGACTTTGGGCATTTTGTGGTGTTTAGGGACAGAAAATAATTGGTTTAGTCCTGTTTCATCGGGAAGTTAGCAGAAAAGGGTATGCTATCGACATTTGTAAAGCTGAAAAACATTCCCGAGAAGAATTTCAAGTTGTCAGTGTATGCTGTTGTCGATAGAAACATCGCCGCGTGGTACATATGGGTAAACCTGAACCATGCGTCTTTGTTATTGACAATATGCTTTTGGATATTGAGTAAAATGGCCGACTTCCGTAGCATTATGCTTTGATGATCGGAAGAGACCATCCAATCACAACCCCCGAATTCCCCCACGTGTTCATCAGAATAGCTATATTACTTTATTACGATCTACCGTAAAATCCCTACCAAACGCCCAGTATCTAGCAAACGCCCACCCCCTACTTTCGGCCAAATGTTGTGCAGGGGGGTCACTACCTAGCAAACGCCCACCCTGGTTTTTTTGTTTTTTAAATTTGTTTTAAGACAGTCGGCCTCCTTTATCTACGATTTGTGCACACTGTTCAATGGTTCGCCTTTTTTTTGGAGGGGGGAGGAGGTGATAAAATTATGTCATGTCTTTCAGTGACGTCGTTCAGTGACGTCTTTTATTGAGTGTTTAACACTTCTCTCGTTGACAAGCACTTCCTTTCTAAGCTTATGGTCAGCCATGCCGAAGCACAAATCATATACAGTGACATACAAACTGAAAGCCCTGAGATATCTTGAAAACAAAGCTGCAGGCAATGTTTCGTTATGTGCCCGCGAGTTTTCTTTTGACAGAAAAAAGAATGAGAGAGTGGAGAGAACACAGAAGCATATTAGAACAGCAATACGGGAAAGAAAAGGAAAAAGAAAAGTTGTCTGAAAGACCGCCAGTTAGATCTGAAGAAGTTGAACAAGTTGTGATGGAATACTTGGAATTATTAAGAGGGTCTCCAAACAAGAGAAGAAACTGTGTTTGTGCTGACGTTATTCTGAGAATGAGAAAAATCAAGGTCACTTGTGTTCTTTTTATATTTAGTCAAGTTTTGACTAAATATTTTAACATCGAGGGGGAATCGAAACGAGGGTCGTGGTGTATGTGCGTGTGTGTGTGTGTGTGTGTGTGTCTGTCTGTCTGTGTGTGTGTGTGTGTGTGTGTGTGTAGAGCGATTCAGACTAAACTACTGGACCGATCTTTATGAAATTTGACATGAGAGTTTCTGGGTATGAAATCCCCATACGTTTTTTCATTTTTTTGATAAATGTCTTTTATGACGTCATATCCGGCTTTTCGTGAAAGTTGAGGCGACACTGTCACGCCCTCATTTTTCAACCAAATTGGTTGCAATTTTGGTCAAGTAATCTTCGATGAAGCCCGGACTTCGGTATTGCATTTCAGCTTGGTGGCTTAAAAATTAATTAATGACTTTGGTCATTAAAAATCTGAAAATTGTAAAAAAAAATAAAAATTTATAAAACGATCCAAATTTACGTTTATCTTATTTTCCATCATTTGCTGATTCCAAAAACATATAAATATGTTATATTCGGATTAAAAACAAGCTCTGAAAATTAAATATATAAAAATTATTATCAAAATTAAATTGTCGAAATCAATTTAAAAACACTTTCATCTTATTTCTTGTCGGTTCCTGATTCCAAAAACATATAGATATGATATGTTTGGATTAAAAACACGCTCAGAAAGTTAAAACAAAGAGAGGTACAGAAAAGCGTGCTATCCTTCTTAGCGCAACTACTACCCCGCTCTTCTTGTCAATTTCACTGCCTTTGCCATGAGCGGTGGACTGACGATGCTACGAGTATACGGTCTTGCTGAAAAATGGCATTGCGTTCAGTTTCATTCTGTGAGTTCGACAGCTACTTGACTAAATGTTGTATTTTCGCCTTACGCGACTTGTTTTTTCTATCACAGAATCTTGATCTTTATTTGCGTAAACAAACGGTGTGTTTATTTTATTTTTTATTAAAATTGCATAAATCACATGGTTGTATCACTTTTTTTCCTCGTGAAAATGTGATGACACTTTATCTTGCAAAGGGGTGTATACCTAGCAAACGCCCACCCCCTACTTTTACCCGAAATATCATGTGCGGAGGGGGGGTGGGCGTATGCTAGGGATGTTACGGTAATACCAAAACAATTAGTTTTTTTTTTAAATGTTTTAAACATTTAACACATAAATAAATGAAAGTAAGCGTTCTACGACATGACAGTGCAGTAGACTTTCATCCCCTTTTATTATTGTAACGCTTGTTATTCTCTCAGGTGCCAGGGGATTGGTTTGGCATAACTCTCACTTACTCTACATGTCGCATGCATCAAAAGCGCTTACTTCCCTTCGTTTTCAACTTCTTAAACACGCGCCCTGCCTCGTTCATTTGTTTACGATTCTAAAGAGAATACAAAAACAAAGAGACTGCCAACATTCCAAAATTCAGAATCAAAAAACAAGAAAGGTAAGTTGTTGGAACGTTGGTTCTTGACAATAACAAACGTTCCAACAACCTACCTTTCTTGTTTTTGTATCCTGAATTTTGGAACGTTGGTAGTCTCTTTGTTTTTGGATTTGATTCAAAAGAGAGTTTCTTGTGCAGAATGACAAGTAGGTGCATGTTTCGTTCGTGACACAGTTATCAGAAGGACAGTAGCGGCGGAAGAAAGGCTAGGTAGCAGCCGTCTCTCTCATCATCTGATCCATTGATGCGTAATGAATTGATGGTGTATATTTCGGGGTGCATTAGTTAGAAGGGCAGTAGCGGCGGAAGAAGGGGCAGGTAGCAGAGCTCTCTCTCATCATCTGATCCATTCGCACGCTCTGGGCAACCGTGAGATGACTCTTCCATCCCTCGGATTCACCTGTTAAATGAAGGATAAAAAAATAACAAGGTTTCAAGGAATTTATGTTATAATTATGTTTGTACACTCGGCTTACCCCCGCCTTAAAATTAGCCAGAATAAAATATGTGGAAACAAAGCACAGGTGTCTTTGTTATATGTGAGGAAGGTAACTTGTTGTTGTTGTTGTTGTTGTTGTTGTTGTTGTTGTTGTTGTTATTGTTGTTGTTGTTGTTGATTGGTGTTGCTGTTGTTGTTGTTGCTGCTGCTGCTGTTGATGACGTTAAACACGCATGTATATTGATATCATATCATTGTCATGCACTGGAAGTGTAAACTATATCTACCCCCCCCCCCCGACCTACCCACATTTCACAAATACACACACACACCTTTGCGGTAGAAGTTCATGGCGTTGAGTTGCTCAGTGTCGCGTTTTTCCTCCTCCTTCTTCTGGTTGTTAAACGTGACAGCCTCAGCGATCTGGGAGCACAGCTCATCCGACGCCTTCACGTTGAGATGGGCAGCAAGCTTATTGATGCTACCTGTAGGGTCCTGGGAAACACAAATAGAGAGGAAACAGCCCTTAGATCGATTCCAATGTTATACCGTACGATTCGACATTACAAATAATGCTACACTCCCTTTGCAAAAAAAAAAGTCCTAAAAGATTAATTAAATGTCGTAGAATAGACAAAGAAAAAACACTCTTTGTGACGGTTACATTTGATTTATTCATCTGAGTATCTTCCCTTGTTTGTGATGCTTGTTGCTACGTACGCGACCGCATCATAGACGGCACTAGTCGTCCTCCGGCAGGCAACGTTTCTGGATTACTTTTCGTTTCCAACATTGTAAAAAAAAAAAGCAGCGCCCTGAAGCGCATTCACGCACTTTGATTTGATCAATTACCATACTTGTGGTGCGTTTTAGAGCAAATGCTACCGTGTGCGCCTAGATTAAGGTATGATTGTCCTTGTCCAAAACCCGAAACACCACACGCTACCAAGCCACTCTCCAGCCCCTTTATTGGGCATAATAATGCTATCATAGTAGATTGTACGATGATACCGCCTTCGTTTATAACTGTTGCTAAGCACGAGATCACTTCTGGTACATGTACTTCCAACACATAATGTCTTCGCGTTCCATTTCTGTTCAATGACTTGTTGTACCATGTCATACTTTCACAACATAATATCCACGTTCTCCAAGATTTGAGCTGAGGTTCTATTTGGACCTGCAGACTTAGCTACATACTTGTTTGTGCACGTGCATGGTGACATACTGTATGATTAGTGTCATGAACGTATGACCGGGGTGTCTAACTATGGGATCACTGCACCATTGATTACTGAAGATTGTATCACTTTCCCTATCCAACTTATCACTCCGGCAGCTTGCAAGCGAGTTTGTTTGTTTGTTTGTTTGTTTGTTTGTTTGTTTGTTTGTTTGCTTAACGCCCAGCCGACCACGAAGGGCCATATCAGGGCGGTGCTGCTTTGACATATAACGTGCGCCACACACAAGACAGAAGTCGCAGCACAGGCTTCATGTCTCACCCAGTCACATTATTCTGACACCGGACCAACCAGTCCTAGCACTAACCCCATAATGCCAGACGCCAGGCGGAGGAGCCACTAGATTGCCAATTTTAAAGTCTTAGGTATGACCCGGCCGGGGTTTGAACCCGCGACCTCCCGATCACGGGGCGGACGCCTTACCACTAGGCCAACCGTGCCGGTGCAAGCGAGTTATATGTACGATTCAAAGATAAGTTCAAAATGTGTATCATAAATGTGTGTCTGTCTGTATGGTTGTAAACGTAACGTTTTGTTTTGTTAATAACTAAACGTCCTATTAACTTACAATTCCTGGCTTTTTTTTTATTCTGAAGATTGTATTACCTTGGCTTTCTATGTAGAACTTTGAACAAAAAGAATCAAGCAGAGATTAATGTACTGACCTCTTTCATGTCTTCATACGCCAGGTGAAAGATGCTGACATCGGGGTTGTTCTTCTCGTACTCCTGTACTGTGTTGAAGTAGTAAGACTGGCTCTTCGTGGGAGCTGAAATCAGAGAAAACGATATAGGCCCTCAGCTATGCACTCTAACGATCAAAACTGGTCCACACAAGGCTGGAACACATTAGGGTTGTTCCGTTTATAAGCATCGAGAGATAAAAGGCTCTCGATTTAGCAGCAGCAGCAAAAAAACAACAGAAACAGCTCAACGGGAGCAGCGCATATAAGAGAGGGAGAGAGACAGAGACAGAGATAGACGTAGATAGAGGTAGAGAGAGAGAGACACGGAGAGACACATAGAGGCAGAGAGAGAGAGAGGGGGGGGGGGGGTGAGAGGAGAAAGCAAACAAGAGAGCTAGAAGGTAGATAGATAGATAGAGAGAGAGAGAGAGAGAGAGAGAGAGAGAGAGAGAGAGAGAGAGAGAGAGAGAGAGAGAGTCAGACAGACAAACAGACACACACACAGACACACAGACACACACACACACACACACACACACACACACACACACACACACACACACACACACACACACACAGATAAACTGACGAAGACAGAATGAGAGGGACAAAGATAAACAGAATTACATGTACGAGTTTTATCATCAAGGATCGACAGCTAGGTTTCTCACCATTCCCAGAAGCCCAATTTTTAATCAGTTCGTCAAGCGTCATATTCGGCATACGGCCCCCTTTCTGCATGTGGAAGAACAAGGACACCAAGACGGCCTTGGGATGTCGGTAAACGTGAACGACCTTGACCCGACCGTCCTCGAGCTGCTCGGGCAGAAGGTCAAAGGGCAGGTGTGCCATATGAACTCGAGGGGACTCGGCCTTGTCAATGACCTCGGTCAGCATCAAGTCCAGCATAGCGCTGTCCGGGGAGCGGTCACTGTACTCCGCACTGCCGTGAACCAGCATGTCCAGAACTCGCCACAGCCAGTGAGTGCCTGGAAACAACATTGTGAAAAGGATAAGAAAGCCTGTTTGTTTCACAAGTTGTTGTCATGACAACCGTCACTGTACTCCGCGATGCCGTGAACCAGCATGTCTAGAACTCGCCACATCCAGTGAGTGCCTGCAAAATAATGTGAAAATGATCATTAAAAAGCCGTTTTCTTTGACACGTTGTTGTCATGACAACGGTTACTGTACTCCGCACCTCTGTACTGCTGAAGGGACATTAAAACCCAAAAAAAACAACCAACCAACCGCACCTCTGTGAACCAGCATGTCCAGAACTCGCCACAGCCAGTGAGTGCCTGAAATACAACATTGTGAAAACGATCAAAGGGCAATGTTAAAGGGGTATGTGTGTGTGTGTGTCTGTTTGTCTACGTGTCTATTTTTGAGTGTGTGTGTGTGTGTGTGTGTGTGTGTGTGTGTGTGTGTGTGTGTGTGTGTGTGTGTGTGTGTGTCTGTGTTTGGATTCTAGTGCGTATATGACGCAGGGATCCACAATTTCGGGAGCACTGCTACACTTATACACACCTGACTTGGGGTAGGTACACAGCAAAACGTCCGAGTCCCGCAGCTGCAAGTTCTTCACTTAGTGCGTATATGACGCAGGGATCCACAATTTCGGGAGCACTGCTACACTTATACACACCTGACTTGGGGTAGGTACACAGCAAAACGTCCGAGTCCCGCAGCTGCAAGTTCTTCACTTTGGGCAGGTGAACCTCAAGAGGCTCAAACATATACGCCATCATCATACCCCTGTAGGGAGCCATCTTCAACTTGGTGGGGTCCAGGCGGGTAGGGAGGTCTTTGCTGGTCACCTGGGGGACATCGGCTTTGGCAGTGGGGTCCGTTGATGACATGATGGTGCTTGATATCTGTCTGCAGAAAAGAAGTTAAGGTTAATTCTTTTCGGGGAAAATGTTGTTTCAGATGCTTTCTTTGTTTACATCGTTGAAGTCGCCTTTAGAGTCGTCGTCGTCGTCGTCGTCATGATTACCGTCATCGCCGTCGTTGTTGTCGTCGTCGTCATCAACATCGTCGTCGTTGGTGATGTCGTCGTCGTCGTCGTCGTCATCGTCACAAATTACCGGCATCGCCGTCGTTGTTGTCGTCGTCATCAACATCGTCGTTGGTAATGTTGAGACAATAAGCTACGTGTCACTGTCACGGAGGATGAGAAGAATTTTAATCTTCTCAAATCGAAGGAAGGGGCACAGCCTCGCTGTGGCAAACGCGGATAGAAACGCTTTCTGGGTTTGTTAGCGCACTCCAAGAGTGCACTAACAGTTTTAAGCGCATTGCCATTAGCCATTCAACTGTTTCACATCAGTCATGTGCCACCAGTACTTACTGACAATTATGATTTATATTACTATTAAGGCAGTCATACCCTGTTTTCGGGGGATATTCGGTAAATGAACTGAATGTACCAACGATTTAAGACTGGTCAGTGGATAACGACAGCAGACAATGGACATGAAACACTTACCAAACAGAGTGAAACAGACTGGAAAAGAGACACCCAGACAGGGCTGATCACATGTACCCAAATGGTATTCTTCTACCGTGTATGCAATGATTATTCCAAAGGTTCTTGCTTGACAATCAAATGTTCTTGCGTTAAATGTAGACCTGGGCCCAATCTGTGTTCCGTAGAGTGTGTATGATTCGGATACACTGATTTATGCATTTGCATGCTCTGTTTAGTTCACTAATGCAGTGTCACGGCATTGGTACTTGTTAGAAACACTGACTGATAACATGCTTGTCAAAAAAGGGGCTATCAACTTAAGCTTGCAGTCATGCAGGCAGACGCTGAGACAGATTGTCAAACAAACACACACACACACACACACACACACACACATTCGCACGCGCGCGCACACACACACACACACACATTCGCACGCACACACACACACACAAACACCCCCTCTCACACACACACATACACACACACACACACACACACACACACACTGTCCATGTCTGTGGCTGTGAGGTATATATCTAATGTACTCAGAACGATAGTAACAAGTACAGTGTAGGCTACCAAAACGGACAAACAATTAACGTTGTTTGTGGGTGGATGGTGACTCTGAGTATGACAAGTCAATAGGAAAGATCAACACAACAAATTGCCATGCCAAACTCACCAAGAAAAACAGAAAGACGAGAAACACTGTACTGATGCCCAACTACACGTACCATCATCTGAATCGTCTAGCTCCTGCTTTCAAGTCTGCACTAATAATGACCAAGAAGACGCCTTCGGTACATGTGTACTGAACGTGTGCACCTTAACTTGACTGAACAGCCACAGGCGCATGCTGTTTATATAATAATGCCACAGGGGCGCTTAAAGGTTAGCTCCCTTATCCCCTTCGTGTCGTAATCTCTGATCTGGCCTGGCTTTACATGGAATTTAACTAGTTTTCAACTTGCGCACATACACAAAATCAGCACCTCTCTGCAGAGTTAGATGTTGATGATCACATCATTTTGCAAAGCCACACATGTTATTAGTTTTTATTTTGGGGGGGGGTTGTTTTTGTTTTTGTTTTTGTTAAATCAATTCATCAAAGAAACAAACAATCCAAATCACGGCAGCAAGCAGTCAGTGTGTCGATTTTGAAGAGGGGAAGGAAAGGTGATCTCCTACTGTACAAGGTGAAGTGTGTGTGTGTGTGTGTGTGTGTGTGTGTGTGTGTGTGTGTGTGTGTGTGTGTGTGTGTGTGTGTGTGTGTGTGTGTGTGTACGTATGTATGTATGTTTGTGGGTCTGCATGTGTCTGCACAATGTCTGCATGTGTGTTCATATCACTGTCTGTGTGTTACATAGTGTTTTGTTATCAGAGTCACGTCGGATGTTTATATATTTTGATTGCTTGTATAATTATTTAGTTGAAGGTCTATCGAGGAAAACTCAACGCATACATACCATGGATAGTAGTATGGATAACACATTATCTCAGTATGTGTTGTGACTTATATCACCGGATTTGGTCATATGTTTCACGTATTTTCAGCCCTGATAATGTTCATAGTCATGTACAACAAAGAGTGAATTATTACGACTGCTAGAGGAATTTAATACAAACAAATATCACAGTTAAAACGCATAACATACAAGCAAGACTATCCAGACATACATTGAAACAATGATATACAGGGGAGGTAACATGACTGCTGCAATTCAAAGGGCAGCTACTAAGGGTTGTGTCCCTTGCCATGTGTAGAATCCTGTGATTTCATTAATAGTATGATTTTATAAATAATACGGACGTGATGCGCATTACGCCAACCAAAGATTAATGTAGAATACGGATTCCGTGCACTACAGGAGTATTGCTCTCGTTATAATTAAGTCACTGAAAACAGAGTTTAACTCTGCAGAATGAATACTGGGTGGCCGAGTGGTAACGCACTTGCGTTCGGAAGCGAGAGGTTGCGTGTTCAGGCCTGGGTCAGGCCGCACTTTTCTCCCCCCTTTCCTAACCTAGGTGGTGGATTCAAGTGCTAGTCTTTCGGATGAGACGAAAAACCGAGGTCCTTTTGTGTACACTACATTGGGGTGTGCACGTTAAAGATCCCACGATTGACAAAAGGGTCTTTCCTGGCAAAATTGTATTGGCATAGATAAAAATGTCCACCAAATACCCGTGTGACTTGGAATAAAGTGTAGAAAATTCCATCTCACACGGCATTAAGTCTCAGGGCTTGGAAACATGAATACACGCATGCAGGAGAAAAAAAAATGGGTAGCGCCGTATACTGTATGGCAGCTCGCTTTCCCCAGGGAGAAAGCTGCAGCCCGAATTTCTGTGAGGTTACCCTCATGGACTATATAAAATCTTATCCTTATCCTTCCTGCAGACTTCTGTTCTAGTCTTGGTTGCACATCATTGCACCGCTTTGCGCCTTAGTCATTAAACACAGATTTTACAAATAATAAGAATAATAATGTGGAATCAATATTTTGTGTTGTCTTGGTTACAGCTTGTTCATGCCCTAATATTCCTTATAACCATGTATAGAAACAAAGACAATTAATAGTGGAGAATGATTCTTCCGTGCAGACATTTCCAACACAATAACTATCATTCCATGCCCTGCACTTACGTATCACTGTCACACACAAAAAGTGTATTACTCGTGCAGAATGACAAGTCTGTACATAGACTTAAGAACGAGTTTTGGTTTTCATGCCCTAACAATGTTCAACCATTAAGAACAAAATAAGTTACACAGTCATGTTGGTGTTGTTGGATTTTTTAATCCGCAAAATTAATTCTTTAACAATTGCTCGCTCTTTAGGTCTACGTAGGGCACCTAGGATGTTCCCGTTTGGTGAGCGTTCAAATGAAAGCGTGTTTGTACTGTGTGTAAAAGCCGTACAGTATATGTGATGGTTTACGGGAGGCTTACTGTGCCTTTAAGATTTTCTAGTGCAGAATGACAAGTTGGTGCATGTTTCGTGAAACATTAATCAGAATAAGGACAGTAGCGGTGAAAGAAAGGGCAGGTGCAGGCCCTCTCTCTCATCTTCTGATCCATTCGTGTGTAATGAATTGATGGTGTAAATTAATGTTCGTGGTGCATTACTCAGAAGGGCAGTAGCGGCGGAAGAAGAGGCAGGTCGGAGCCCTCTCTCTCATCATCTGATCCATTCGCTCGCTCTGGGCAACCGTCAGGTGATTCTTCCATCCCTCGGATTCACCTGTTAAATTCAGGATAACAACAAAACAAGGTTTCAAGTAATGTATGTAATAATGATGTATGTACATTCGGCTTACCCCCGCACGCACACACACACATAATTATACACACATACACACAAACACACACACACACACACACAAACACAAACACAAACACACCCACACACACACCCACACACACACACGCACACACAAACACAAACATACACACACACACAAGCACACACACACACGCACACACACACACACACACACACACACACACACACACACACACACACACACACACACACATCTTTGCGGTAGAGGTTCATGGCGTTGAGTTGCTCAGTGTCGCGTTTTTCCTCCTCCTTCTTCTGGTTGTTAAAAGCACAGCTCATCGCATCCGACGTCTTCACGTTGAGATGGGCAGCAAGCTTCTTGATGCTGCCTGCAGCGTTCTTGGAAAACACAAAATAATGTTAATAACACTTATTAATCGAATACAATTCTCGCGATTTTAAGTGTCTAGTCTTTGTTTTGTTTTTTTCTGTTTTCCCCCCAACCAAACTGCATTCACATCTACATTAGAACAGTTATGTAACAATAAACACATCGTTCACAGCACTTTCTTTCTTTCTTTATTTGGTGTTTAACGTCGTTTTCAACCACGAAGGTTATATCGCGACGAGGGAAAGGGGGGAGATATGGGATAGGGGAAAGGGGGGAGATGGGATAGAGCCACTTGTTAAGTGTTTCTTGTTCACAAAAGCACTAATAAAAAAATTGCTCCAGGGGCTTGCAACGTAGTACAATATATGACCTTACTGGGAGAATGCAAGTTTCCAGTACAAAGGACTAAACATTTCTTACATACTGCTTGACTAAAATCTTTACAAACATTGACTATATTCTATACAAGAACCACTTAACAAGGGTAAAAGGAGAAACAGAATCCGTTAGTCGCCTCTTACGACATGCTGGGTGCAGAGAAATAAGGATTGGAAAAGAAGAATTTGGTAAGTGAAATAAAGGTGATGGATCCAGTCAGGTAGAAATAAGACAACAAGAAAAGAATTGGAAAACTGCAGGGAATAGTAGGGAGAGTTTTCTTGGAAGGAAATATAGGTGAAAGGACTGGTAAGGCAGAAATAAGACAAAAGAAGAGAAGTAAAGGGGTGGGGTAGCTCTGTTTAAACGCTCCCGCCGCGTGAAGGCGACCCCATGGGAGCTTCACAGCACTTGCTGAACGTGTACTTATTTGTGTGTCTAATCAAATATGATTGGCAAACTTTGGTAAAGTGTTCTAACTTATTCTCGACCGACTGACGCTGCCTTTGTAGTTGTTCCTTTCTTTCTTTCTTTCTTTCTTTCTTTCTTTCTTTCTTTCTTTCTTTATTTGGTGTTTTACGTCGTTTTCAACCGTTCAAGGTTATATCGCGACGGCTTTGTAGTTGAAGAAGTCATCAAATATACGATGTTCAAACCTGAATCACCAACACATTGTTAAATTATTTCATAACCCCTTTAGGCGTACAATTCTGCAGTTTTAGTAGATATTTGTTTATGAAACCTCACCAAGTAACAACTTGTATGAATATACACATGATCACTTCTGGCACGTACACAGTATAATGTATTCGCGTTCAATTTCTGTTCAGTGACTAGTTGTACATTGTGATAATGACATCATCAATGGAAACTGTGTAAATTGTATTTATTTATTTCAATGTGCATTTTTATTTGCTTTTGGGTTGTGTATGTTTTTGTGGGGCGCTTTGTACTCGGATTTGCGCCATATACATTTCCTCATTAACATTATTATCACATAATATCAACTTTCTGCCAGATTTGTGCTGTGGTTTTATTGTTTACCCCAAGACTAAGACAAATAATTATGTTGCACGTTCATGTAGACAATGTATGCTGTATGATTGACGTCATTAACGTATGGGTAGAGGTGTCTCAGCATGCGATCACTGCAACTATGAATTTTGAAGATTATATTAATTACTATGGGTATATGTGTAGAACTTTGAACTTACACAAATAATCAAGCAGAGATTAATGTACTGACCTCTTTCATGTCTTCATACGCCAGGTGAAAGATGCTGACATTGGGGTTGTTCTTCTCATATTCCTGTATTGAGTCGAAGTAAGAAGACTGGTTCTTAATTGCAGCTGAAATAAGA
>NC_090253.1:50535477-50552977 GCF_037325665.1 Littorina saxatilis | reverse complement strand
ACACACATTATGTAGCTTTTGTGCAGCCAGTTAGAAGTCGGTCAGATTGTTATAGGTGCACTGTGCACTGCAAGTTGTGTCGTACTTTGCAATTGCAGTGAGCACTGACCTTGTGTAGCACACTATTACGTTTCTGCACAACGCACGTGTAGTTTAACCTTTGGTGCAGCTAAAACGTCTCACACACACACACACACACACACACACACACACACACACACACACACTCACACACACACGCGCGCACGCACACACACACACGCACACACACACACACACACACACACACACACACATTACGTGTATGGCGTCATTTCCGTGTTCGATGGATACTCGGCAAATGAACTGGTTGCACCAGTCACGACAACCAGAGTAAACGTTAAAAATGGACATGAAAAAACGTACCAGAAAGAGTTGAACAGACTGAAAAAGAGACGACACACACACACACAACACTAATACACACACTCACAACACAACAATTCTTCTTCTACCGTCTTCTACCGTGTAAGCAGTTAATTCCAAAGGTTCAGTCGTGCGTTACGTGTAAACCGGATCCTATTCAAGTGTCGCTCGGTAAAGTGCATTCGATTCGGATATACTTATATACTGTTCAAAAAAAGAAACGCATAGTTGCTACTTGCCAAATTTGTTTTATTTTTCGAAAAAATTAACAGAAAATCCAATATTTAGATTATTTGTTTGAAATTTGGTATGGACACAGTTGAATGCACACACAGTTCATTTGCATCTTCAAATCAATCAGTCAATCAATACGATTGGGTGCCGAGGCTGTCAAGTCAGTAGGGGGTGTGACTGCCTTGAGCAGCAACAACTGCCCGGCACCTTCTGGGCATGGACTGGATCAGATGCCGGATATCTTGCTGTGGGATGGTGTCCCACTCCTTCTGAAGTGCCTGCAATAGATCGCGGTGATTTGCCGGCGCTTCTTCTCGCCTGCGCACACGTCTGTCCAATTCATCCCAGAGGTGTTCTATCGGGTTCATGTCTGGCGACATGGATGGCCAGGGAAGCACCTGGACATGGTGGTCGGTGAGGAACTGGGTTGTGAGTCGTGCTGTGTGCGGGCGAGCGTTGTCCTGCTGGAATATGGCATCCTGGTCAGCCAGAAGAGGAAGGGCGTGTGGGCGCAGAATTTCCTCCACGTATCGCTGGGCAGTTATGCGCCCTTGGACGTGCACCAGGGTGCTCCTTCCAGCGGTATTGATCGCCCCCCACACCATGACGCCTCCACCACCATGAACGGGTGCCTCATCCACACAGTTGGGCGCGTAACGTTCGTTTACTCTCCGGTAGACCCTCCTCCGACCATCATGTCGCTGGAGCAGGAAGTAGGACTCGTCGCTGAACCACACGTGTCTCCAGTGATTCCGGACGGTCCAGCGAAGGTGCTGGTTGCCCCACTGCACTCGGTTCTGGCGATGGCGGCGGGTGAGGACAGCTCCTCTGTGAGGTCTGCGAGCTCTCAAACCAGCTTCATGCAGGCGGTTCCGCACGGTCTGGTCCGATAATCGGTGTGGCCCGGGGAGAGCCTGGACAGAAGATGAGGCCGACAGGAAACGATTCCGGAGGTGGCGGAGCCGTATGAAGCGGTCGTGAGCAGCAGTTGTCGCCCTTGGTCTTCCCGCTCGTGGCAAGTCAGCAACGGAGCCAGTGGCTTGAAACCTGACCCACAGTCTACTGATGGTGCTCTGGGACACGTGGAAGTGCCTGGCGATTGCACTTTGACTTTGGCCTGCTTGTAAACGACCCAATGCAATTTGGCGGTCTTCTCTGCTCAATCGGGCCATCTTTCGTCGCTGAATTGTCGTCTGATTTCTTTGTGGCGAACAATCCGCTTTTATGGGTTTTGGAAGACATGGTGAGAGCTCAATATTCCCCGAGTTTCACGAGATTACACTGAAGCATGACGAGTGGTCATGCCAAATGAGCAATTTTGACATTGTAGCCACTGATAACGCATGCGTCACGTGCAGAGCTCACTTGTGGCAATGGACGAAAGGTCGACGACCAGATAAACATTTTCTGCAGTTTGGTGGATATCCTTGTAGCCATATAACTAAATTAACCAAATATTACAAGCTATGCGTTTCTTTTTTTGAACAGTATATATATATATATATCCCATGACCTCCCTTCTTTGTCTCTGTTACTTCAGTATGGGTATATATGTTGTATTTTTATAGCTCAATAAATACATCATGGACTCCAAAAAATATATGATAGTGCAGATTCCGATTTGGGCAAAGGACTACTTTCCTCCCGACCTTTGACCTCGCGCCGAACAATGTGACACATTTGTATGAAGTTCTAAAATCGTATTGCACGGCTCAGAAAACCATATCAGTTGCACGCAAAAATGAATCTCAGAACTGATCTGATGTATGAGATGCAATAAGCAAAAGTTTCTTTCATTATGAAAGCAATGCAGGTCGAAAAAAACGAACATTCAACTTACAAGATAACCAGATGCTAGCGAACCAAAACAAAAACACGAGTACACTCCCCTTGCATCGTTAGCAGACGACTTTTGAGAATCTGTCGGTAGTGTGTTTTGGTGTGCGCCTTCAGCTATCAAACATCGGCTGTTTCACGTGTTTTGCGAGCAAGTCTACTCTTTTGCCTGGCTCTGCAGTAAGTCCACATATTTTTCCGTAATCCAGTCATATTCCTTCAAAATGCAATCAATCGGCGGTGACAGACGTGTCGGTCGCGTTTTCCTCACCCATACCAGTTTAAGTTCATCCATGCAAACACACTCGCAAAACAGTTTATCACGTAGATACATTTCAAATAGGGAGCAAATGGTTAAATCTAAACCTACATATTTGTTCCCTAAAATTTGCTTCTCTGTCAATAAGCTGTCAACACACGTTCGAGAAAAACAACGTGGAATCGATTCTGAATCGAGTAAGCCAAATGGGTCCCAAACACGTTTCGCCCGTTCTGCCGACCTGAAACGCAAAACAAAAGAATTGTGCGCTTCAACTAAATTAATTTCTATTCGACTTCATTACTTTCTTGCAACTTATGAACCTTTACTTAAAGCTTTTAAATGGTCTGAAAGTAGTGTTACCGCGTACTTATCGATGCACTCATTCGTTTTATTTTTTCAGCGACGGTCACTTAGTTTAAGGTTGCAAAAGGGCTAAGTCTCGCTGGCAACAGTTTTACCCTGCACAGATCGCAACAGTGCCGCTAGTAGTCTACACTTTGTGTTTGATGGTAGAATGGGATATACAGATTACAACACTCGCGGTTTTTTATATGGCTTGTATTTCAGTCAAGACCCAGCGGGAATATCAATCGAGAGCCACTCGCCAGAGGCTCGTGTCTCCCGATGATATTCATCCGCTGGGTCTTGACTGAAATACAAGCCATATAAAAAACCACTCGTGTTGTAACCTATACATATATATATATATATGTATAGAAACAAGGAACAAATGGAATGCCATGACACTGCTTTCGTGAACTCAAATGATTATTTATATCTATGTATATGTCACGGTAGAGACGAAGATCTGGTAGAAACGTCGTTTCTACCGGTAGAGACGAGGATCGTCGTTTCTACCAGTAGAGACGACGATCGTCGTTTCTACCGGTAGAAACGACGATCGGAATAAAATGTTTGTGTGTGTGTGTGTGTGTGTGTGCAATGTAGGTGATTTTGTCAATTATGAACACAGTTCTATCTTACCGGAATGAACTCATTTTTAACGTTGTTTACAGAGCACGTGCATTTGTGGGAAATGTATTGAGAATGTCAGCAAATATTGTTCACCTACTACAACTGCCTTCACTGACCAGACGAAGACAGCAATCACAACTTTTTTTCTCCTTCAGAGTGAACACAATTCGTGAAATATCTCTGTTAGTTTGACTTCCGAAAACAGTATTCCACAGACCTTCAACATTCTTATAGCCGGCTATTTTAATTGTTGCTAAAGATTGTTGACAATGGAACAAAAAGAAGAGTTCTACAAATTGTTTAAGGCTTCACATTGATAGCCTTGATTTAACCAAAAGAGACTCGTTTACGATAACACAAGACAAGTACACACAGGCTATATCTGCGAGAGAGAGTTCCCTTGTGTATTATTTGTGCTATGTGAGGTGACTTTTACCAGCTGTTTTAAAGACTTGTGTATTATTTGTGCTATATGAGTTGACTTTTACCAGCTGTTTTAAAGACTTGTGTATTATTTGTGCTATATGAGTTGACTTTTACCAGCTGTTTTAAAGACTTGTGTATTATTTGTGCTATATAATAATAATAATAATAATAATAATGGTGATTTCTATAGCGCTTTCGAACACACAAAGCGCTTTACAAAAGCAATAACAACATCATTACCAGAATGACGCCATTGACGGAATAGAACACAATCATAAGCACTTTACAACAAAAACCAAAAACAAAACATAAATGTTACAAAAATCCAGAGGCTCTTACAGGAACGAACTCCCAGTATACACAACAATTATAATGTGCACTGACACACACACACACACACACACACACACACACACCCACCCACACATGTCCACACACACACATACACACACACACACACACACACACACACACAGTAAACATTGTTCATCCGAAAGTGCACATTCACAGGGTCGCGACAACTACATCATCATAGAATGCTTCTCTGAAGAGGTGAGTCTTGAGATTTGCTTTGAAAGAAGGCAGAGATGGACTGAGACGTAGAGACAAAGGGAGTTTGTTCCAGATATGATCAGCTGCGACTGAAAGACAGCGGCCACCATGATCGTCCCTCTGATACTTAGGAGCTTTGACAAATTTATTTTGGGAGGCAGAGCGGACAACCCTGTCAGGATTGTTTTTCTGCACGAGATCGGACAGGTACTGTGGAGCCGTGCCCGCGGCAATTTGATAGAATATGCAGCAGATCTTGTATTTAATTCTTTGTTCGACTGGAAGCCAATGTAGCTGTTTGAGTAGAGGCGTGACGCTTTGTTTCATAGGTGTTCGAAACACGAGTCTAGCGGCAGCGTTCTGGACTAGTTGCAGGGGCTTGGTGACAGATTTGGGACATTCAGCAAGCAGTGAATTACAGTAGTCTAATCTAGAGAGTATGCCGGAACAGACTAGTCTTTTGGTTGCGTCTTCGGTAAGGTACTGTCGAATGGAACCTATACGCCGGATCTCCATTCGCGCTGCTTTACATGTTTGGACTACATGCTGTTTCATGCTAAGATCTTTGTCAAAAAAGACTCCGAGATCACGGGATGTGTCCGAGAACTTGATGTCAATATTGTTCAAAGAGATGGCCTGTGGGAGTTCTGAAATAGACTTAGCATGGGTAGGGGTGGAGTATGAAAAACGCATGGCTTCAGTTTTGTCGTCATTTAGTTTGAGTTTGTTCTCTTCCATCCATGCCCCGACATCTCTCACACACTCCTGTAGCGACAGAACCAAATCTGGGTACTTGTCATGTGATGCGGAATGATTGATCTGCGTATCATCTGCGAAGATTTCGTGTAGCACACAATGATTCTCTATGAGAGTTGTCAGCGGTGCTGTGTACATAATGAACAGCACCGGGCCTAACACAGAACCTTGGGGAACACCAAACACAAGAGAGGTTTCAGCAGATTGTTGGCCATCGATCAGAACAAACTGTTTCCTGTCTGAGAGATAATTTTGAATCCAAGAGAGAGCCATCTCGCTAATGCCAAAGTAGTGCTCTAGACGATATAAGAGAATGTCATGGTCTATCGTATCAAAAGCCGCAGACAGATCTAAAAGCAAGAGGACGGATGTTTTGTCCTGGTCTAGAGCGGTCAGAAGGTCATTCAAAATACGAAGAAGAGCCGTTTCCGTGCTGTGCCGTGGTCGATAGGCTGACTGGTGGGCACTAAGAAGGTTGTGGGATGAGAGATGTGAGGCAAGCTGTCGGAGAACAAGTTTTTCGAGAATTTTCGATAGAAAAGGAAGGTTTGAGACGGGTCTATAGTTTTTCAACTCGTTGGAATTGAGAGAAGCTTTCTTCAGCAGTGGCTTTACTAAAGCGGTTTTGAATTCCGTGGGGACAACGCCAGAAGAGAGTGATTCATTCACTATGGTAGTGATGGTAGGGAGGAGGATGTCGATGTTTTGAATAAGTAGTTTGGTTGGAATCGGGTCAAGTTCGCACGTCTTGGGGGCGGTTTTTAGAATTAACTTCTTGACATCGTCTTCAGACACAGTGGTGAAAGCTAAAAAGGGAGTGCCTTGAAACGGATCGGTAGGAAATGCGCTTTGTGTGTTTGCAACATGCGAAAAGCTGTCACGTATCGAAAGGATTTTGTTCTTGAAGTAGTCACTAAAAAGGGCCGGAAGTTGTTGAACGTCAAAGACGGTAGGCAAGGAGGCTTTTTTACGCGTGCCTAACAGTGTGGTCATATTGTTGAAGAGCTGTTTGCATGTGGCACTGGAAGAAACCATAGCAGAATAAAATGACGTTTTAGCATTATGCACAAGGTCGGTGACCTTCTGTTTCACGGCATCATACATCTGCATGTTGATTGTCAGTGGTGAGGAGCGCCAGCGACGTTCTGCCCTTCGACGCTCACGCTTCAGCTCCTTGAGCTGATCAGCGACCGAGCTGTACCACGGCGTAGGCTTACGCTGGCGCACCTCACGCTGACGCACAGGGGCATGTTTGTCCAGAACCTTACCAAGATGTTGATTCAGGTTCGGAAGTGACATAGTGGGGGTCAAACCATCGGCAACATCAACAGCGAACTCGTTCATATTGATGCTGTTAATGGATCGCATTGATTCTATTTTTACCATTGTAGGTGGCTTCTTGGCCGCTAGGTGGCACAGAATAGACGTGTGGTCGGACTTCAGATCATTACAAGCATGAGTCGAATGAACAAGGTTATCAGAAACCATATGAAATATCAAATCAATAGTATGACCAGAGTTGTGTGTCGGGAAATCGACAGTCTGAACAAGACTAAACATGGAAGCTAGATCACAGAGTTGTTGGGTTAGAGTGTCACTTGCATCTTCATAATGAATGTTAAAATCACCGGTCAGAAGAAAACAATCGACATCAGCACAATGTTCCAGAAAGGCAGGAAGTTCAGCAAAGAACAAGGAATCCGAGAGTTTGTTCTTTTTGTTGGGAGGGGGCCGATACAACAGGAAAAATGTGATTCGTTGGTTGTTAACAATCAGAGTCATTTCAGCTAGTTCGAAAGACAGATGAGGGAACAGGAAGTTGACTGTGGTGGAGCAGTGGTCAGCAAGGGAGTTCTTGATGATGAAGGCGAGGCCGCCGCCGCGCTTGATGGTAGGGTGGTTGCGTGGGACGGAGACTAGCTTGTAGCCGGGTGGTGTCAGGTCAGCGGCCTTCGCCTCGTCGCCTGCCTCCTTCAGCCAGGTCTCCGTCAGCAGCAAGACGTCCACGTCGTTGTCACGGATGAAGTTCGTGATTTCTGTGCGTTTCTTTGCTGGTCCAACTGACCGGGCATTGAAAAGAGCAACGCACAGCTGGTTGGGCAGGGTGTCGATGTTTTGGATGGGGATGGAGATGAGGTTGGTCGTGTTACATCCGATCTGCCGTAGTGGCGGTGGGGTTGTGGTATCGGGCGTGTGTGGCGGTTGTGGAGAGACATGACTTGTACTGTTGAGCGTCTCAATCCGATGGTTGGCAGAAGATCGCTGATGGACAGCAGCTTGGTCGCGACGATCGGTTTCACGCGATGTACAAGTGTTTCCAGGAGTGGACGTGATAACCTGTATTTTTCTCTGTTTCCTCTTTCCACCTCGATGGGTGTGTTTCCGAGGGAGATGAAACCCAATGCAGAGTTCCCTCAAGCGCGATTTGACATCGGAGGAAAGCAGCGATGGTTGAATGCATGTTCTACACAACAGTTGGCCCCGTGTGTACCTGTGTTTACTTGTGCTGTGTTGAGCGGTGGAGTGACTGAAGAGCGAGCCGTGCAAGCCGTGTTGGCACTCGCTGTGCTGCACACCTTGCGTCGTGCAGTCGCGTACACCGCCCGTGACAGCTATCGTTGGTACAGCCTGCGGGGGACAGGTAACTGAAGCGGGCGGGAGAGTTAGTGGCGGGCAGTGAACGTTCAGAATTTGCGGGCGAATCCAAACGAAAAAGAAGAATATCGCCAACCTGACGTGCATCGGAGCATGAAGAATCGATAGAAGGTAGGTCCAGTCCATAATGAAGTCATCAAACAAGTATCAAACACGTTCACTCGCAGGAACAGGGTAAACAAGACAAAAACATTTCCCGTTCGTCGCTCAGCCAGCCAGGCGAGTTGACGCCGGAAGAAAAGCTCCCATTTGAAAGACCATGGTCACATTTGTAAAACAAATGTTAAATTAAAAAATAAATAACATTTTGGTTCATGATTTTTTCCTACACCTGTGCTAAAACTAAGAAGTAAAAATGTCGGTATATAAGTCACTCAAATACTCTAAAGTATGAATGGTTAGAGTTTGTTGCGGTTGACCCTGCACAGTTCGACCTACGATGTTTTTGTTGAACAATTTTGTCCAAAAAAAAACCAAAAAAAAAAGTAAGGGCAGTAACTCAAGACGTAAATGTGGCAGTGTATGAGTTGACTTTTTTTTGTTGACTCAGTGTATGAGTTGACTCATCTTTTATATGAGTTGACTTTTACCAGCTGTTTTAATCAAAGACTTGTGTATTATTTGTGCTATGTGAGGTGACTTTTACCAGCTGTTTTAAAGACTTGTGTATTATTTGTGCTATGTGAGTTGACTTTTACCAGCTGTTTTAAAGACTTGTGTATTATTTGTGCTATGTGAGTTGACTTTTACCAGCTGTTTTAAAGACTTGTGTATTAGTTGTGCTATATGAGGTGACTTTTACCAGCTGTTTTAAAGACTCTTGTGTATTATTTGTGCTATGTGAGGTGACTTTTACCAGCGGTTTTAATGACAAGATCAAAGTTTCTCTCGCTTTCAACTCGCAACCATCTGTTTTAAAAACTCTTGTGTATTATTTCTTCGTTTCTACCGTGACATATATGTATAGATAGATATAAATACTCATTTGAGTTCACGACTGAATGCAGTAGGCCTATCATGGCATTCCATTTGGTACTTGTTTATTTTATTCTAGGCGTCCGGAGACGCCTAGTAATTGGGATCAAGTAAGCGCTTGCCTATGGACAGGATAACTCTGCGGTTGCCTATGGGACACTGCCACATTTACGTCTTGAGTTACTGCCCTTACTTTTTTTTTTGTTTTTTTTTTGGACAAAATTGTTCAACAAAAACATCGTAGGTCGAACTGTGCAGGGTCAACCGCAACAAACTCTAACCATTCATACTTTAAAGTATTTGAGTGACTTATATACCGACATTTTTACTTCTTAGTTTTAGCACAGGTGTAGGAAAAAATCATGAACCAAAATGTTATTTATTTTTTAATTTAACATTTGTTTTACAAATGTGACCATGGTCTTTCAAACATACAGTAACATTAAACATTGTTATGTTAAAAAAAAGAAAAAAAGAAAAAAAGCTTTTGTGCACAAATCAGAAAATACATTGTACATTTTACCTACAGGCCAAACAGTGTCCGTGGCGGCAAAGGACCTATATTTTTAGATCAGTCACTGTGGCAATTTGTCAAGAACAGGCGCTTTCATTTGGATGTGTCCACTGATAGTAGGTTTGGTTGTGATCAATCAGAATGATGAGGAATAAAAATGTATGACAGTTTGTTATGATGACATGTAATTCACATATGCTGAAATGTAATATTATACATGATATAATATTATTATGGCTGTTGCCATGACCATGAACCCCAAGAAAGGTTTAATGTTATGTAAAATCAAAATACCAAAATCAAGCACCTATTTATCTGGTCTACGGCGTGTGTGTTCTGCTCTCTCTTGGCACACAGCCACAGGTCAAAGCAGAGGTTAACTTGAGTGCACGTGTACCTAGCGGGTGATTTCTATTAGGGCCTTTTTGCAGCAGACCGCGCGCTGAGTTATTTCGAGTTACTCCAGGGCCGGACTAGGCGAAGAGGAGGGGGGGGGTTGCCAGTGGTAGCCCAGGGGGGTCCGGGGGCATGCCCCCCCGGAAAATTTGAAAAAAAGGATGCAAAATGGTGCAATCTGGTGCATTCTGAGGATGATCATTACCAGTTTCAGGCAGCAGATTTTGTCACTGATTAATACCCCAAAAATTGAAACTCAATGTAAAATAAAGAAATGCATACCTCATTCAATATTTTTATTTTTTGGCTGGGGGGGGGTCCGGAAACCCTAGAACCCACCCCCCCCCCCCCCCCCTCGTTGTGGGGGTCAGGGGGCGAAGCCCCCTGAAGCTGACGAGTAGGTCATATTCTGAGATAGGAAAATGGTCGCTCCTTGCATGAAACGGCATAAAATAAGCAATAATAAAAAAAAAATTAAATAAGTAAGGTACATGTTTAGGCTAGGGGGGGGGGGGTTGCGCAACCCCCATAACCCCCCCGGTACTCCGGCCCTGTACTCCCCTTGGGTACGGGCAAACTCGCTGTCGAAGCCACGCTGCAAACTGAGGAGTAGAGTGTGTGTGTGTGTGTGTGTGTGTGTGTGTGTGTGTGTGTGTGTGTGTGTGTGTGTGTGTGTGTGTGAAGTAAAGGGGATGGTTTGCGTCCTGATATTAATCAAGAATAAATTTTTGGGGGAACAAAAATGTGATGTATAGCTCCCAACAGTAACAACAACAGCAACAACATTATGAAACAAAAGCAAGACGAAAACGCAGTGAAACACATCAAAACCAACAGCTAACTTCGAGTTTAAGTCAGTGCAATAACTTGTCATAATTCCAGACGTTATCTGGTGTTTTGCTCACTGCGACAACTTGTTTGACACGATGTGAATAGCCCTCCGTAATCCCAGCGAAAACGTCCAAAACGCAGACACCAAAACTCGATGTTTTACTGTGTTATGCATAATACTAACATCTCAGGAATTTTATTGCGTTACGGCAGTTTTTCTAATGTGACATGAATCGCATAGGTATAATGCAACACAATTCAGTTGATTAACGTGATGTTTGATGTTATATGCCAAGTTAAAATGCCAAAACGAGACTTTTCGCCCTGTGGCAGAAGTGGAAAAGTTTTTCGTCTACACCGCGGAGGTAAAACCGACACAGAGGCAGACAACCTACCTGCACACTTCCTGTATAAACTGTGGATAATCGTCAGCGAAGGTGGGGGACATTCTGCTGGAATTTTGCCAGTGTCCGGGGGGGGGGGGGGGGGGGTTAAGTACTTACATTTCACAACTTAGGCAAGTTATTGTTATTGTTAGTATTGTTACTCCTCACTGAAACCAAGTAAAGCAGGCTGTTCACCCTCAATAATGCTTTTACTGTATTAGTACTGTCACAGTATGTTTGCATGCAAATATTAGTAAGCTTCCATGAAATATTGAATATATATATAATTTATATCCATTTCACAGCACTAGGATGGGATGTCTGGCACTTTGAATCACTAACAGAAGCACTGCCTCTTCCATACCCATCTCCTTTTTGAAAAGAGTATACCTATGGACCAGTGAATGGTTACATTTTAATGATCATATGGGTTGCTCTGATTTTATTCAGGATCAGGTACGTTTGTTTTTTTAACCACACAAACACTTAGACAACAATTATCAGAGTATGAGTTTTTCCGCGTGTTGATTTTTATTCAAATCCAAGTCACAGCTTCTGTTTTATGATGAGTGATGTAGTTTGAAACACTTGGACAACAATTATCAGAGTATGAGTTTTTCCACTTTTTGATTTTCATTTAAATCCAAGTCACAGCTTCTGTTTTATGATGAGTGATGTAGTTTGAAGTGTTGGTATTAAATGTTCACTGACAGTCATTCTGTGCTGGTATTCCCATTTTCACCTGCAGGGTTATGAAATATATGGGGAGAAACTTGGTCAGTAAAATCATCTTCAAGCGTGAACTGATAATTGTCTCTGTTTAAAATTACAATGTATTTCGTGAACACACCTTGAGAATGACCCTTGCGTGATTTAAAACTGCCTGCTGTGAATACTGTTGTCATACTATGAACTTTCTTTTGAGAAAAACAAAAAGAATGAAAAGCTTTTAACTAGCTTGTGAATGAGCCTCTTACTTCCTTGTGGGGCTATAGCTGCTTTGAACTATTTTTAATGCCTGAAAAGGATAGTGATGGAAATTACTAGTTTAATGTCAGGTGTGACATATACTATTGATTGAACTATTTTTTTTATTAATCTGCAATTTTGTTACAACCTACTTTGTTTATTTGGTGACAAGCTAGTGGGAGGCACTTTTTAGACTTTTAAAATGTCAGGTATGGGAATTGTTAGCAAAGTTTCACATTTTCTGCAGTTGAATCCATATCTCCACAACAACAAAATGTATGGTCTTATGAACAAAAACACATACTTTCTGTGCTTGTTCGAAGGTAAAGACATATTTCTTTGTGTTTGTTAAAAGAAAAACCTCTTAATTTTGTCTGTTGTGAAGGAAAAGTTTACATGGTTTCGTCACCCAACTTACAAAATTTGTCCCACAAAATGTTAGGTTTTTTTTCTCCACTTTTTTTTCCTTCAGTTGCCATGTCTAAAATGTACACATTACGTAAAATACTCCATGTCAAAATCCAAATGTTTAAGGCAATGTGACAATTATTTTAAAATATCATTACACTATTCCTATAGCTTTGCCCAAATATAATGCAAGTAGGGGAGGTAATTGTTGATCCATATATTCATCTTAACTTTTTACGCATATGGACGTAACTCCTTAACTTGCATTATTTTTGTGCAAGAGGATGCATCTCAAGATAGTTGATATTTTCTTATTCCCAAAAATAACAACAATTCTGTCCAAGCAGATTTGTTTTTAATTTTTATTTACAGAGGACCATTGTTGAATGTATATGGTTACTGTTGAATGAACATTTGAAATTGATTGGCTGATTACTGGTTGTTTTTGTTTTGTTTTGTTTTTTTACTACAGTATGAAGTTATTATATCTATTTTCTTTCATCGCAAATAAACATCTTCCTTTCTGCATACGTTTCACACCTCATTCACGTATACAACTAAATTCCATACCAAATCATCTTGCATTTTGTTAACCTCTTTCTACATTTCTCTAAACATTTTTATTTCAGTAGTCAAACACCTTTTCTTCCTATGTGGATGTTCTGTGATCAATGGATGGCGCAGACTAACATGAACATGTGCTAGAAAAATAATGTAAAATGTTTAAATGTAATCTAATGTCAGTTGTGGGCAAACACTTAACCAAAGTTAAAACGTGACCTCAAAAATGGGGTAATATGCAAAAACTTAAAAAATATATCAATATGTGATGTCATGTTAAAGCTGTCTGCAAGCAGATTTCTACACCTTCTCGTGTCATGGCCTATCCGATTCCTTATATCTCAAAGTGTCTTCCACTTAATTTTCAGTCATTTGGCTGCAATCAAAGGAAACAACAAAAGCAACGAAAAAGTTTTTATTTTACTGCGTTTTAGTGAAACATGCAGCCAATAAACACATATTCACTTGCAAAATTATACAACAAACTGTATCAATACATGTTTGTCACATTGCATTCCAAAAAAATTATCTACGATACCAAACCTAGAAAATAAACTGTACTTACATGTATGCGCGTCTATCTAACCGCACCTGGGATAACTGCAGTGAGTCGTCAAAAATAGTGTTTTTTCTGTGCGTTTTTTTTCAAATAATGCAATAACAGCACACACATTTGCTTGCAGAATTAAACAACAAATTTCACTGATACATGTTAGTCATTTTGCATCCAAAAAGAATGATCTACGACTCCAAACTTTGAAATATAAACTGCACTTATATTAAAATATTCTGTCAACACGTACTTCAGTTTAAGGCCTAAGTACTTAAGCATTTAGGGTCGAATCTACTTCCGCTATATTCGAAAGGGTGTGCTTGCCAGCTTCTTTAATGCAAAAAATTGAAAATATTATTCATGACGCTGCATTAAAAAAAAAAAACTTTCAGATCTTAGAATGTCATTTCATGTTTAGACAAAAACTTCAAATTGTTAAAACATGTCATTTTGGGGGAGGGGGGGGGGGGTAAAAACTTAAAAAATACTGAAATTTCATGTTGCAAATGCCTTAGTGGGCAAAAACTAAAAAATGTTAAGGTGTGACTTTATTTAGGCACATTTCAACTCGCTTCTCATCAAGGATAGCAAAAATGTGATTGAAAAATTTTCTTATTTGTATATTGCACTATTTTTTTCCGATCAAATTAATTATTACAAAAACTGTCTAAAGTGACAAACTATGAAAATCATGCATTTAAAAAAAAAAAAAAAAGCTTTTAGAGCTTTCTGATGTCGCTGTAACACTTTAAAGCTGCCAGCATGCAGATTTCTACACCTTCTCGTATGATGGCCTATCCAATTCCTTATATCTCAAAGTGTCTTCCACTTTATTTTCAGCCCCGTAGAGCAAGTCGTTTGGCTGCAATCAAAGCAAACAATAAAAGCAACGAAAAAGTGTTTATTTTACAACGTTTCTGTCAAACATGCAGCCAATAAACAAATATTCACTTGCAAAATTATACAACAAACTGTATCAATACCTGTTTTTCACATTGCATTCAAAAAAAATTATCTACGATACCAAACCTAGAAAATAAACTGTACTTACATGTATGAGCGTCTATCTAACCGCACGTGGGATAACTCTGCAGCAGAGCGTATATTGCACGCTCTGCTCCGCAGTGAGTAGTCGAAAATAGTGTTTTTTTCTGTGCGTTTTTTGTAAATAATGCAATAACAGCACACACATTTGCTTGCAGAATTAAACAACAAATTTCACCGATACATGCTAGTCACATTGCATCCAAAAAGAATGATCTACGACTCCAAACTTTGAAAATAAACTGCACTTATATCAGAGACATCTCTGCTTACATTAAAATATTCTATCAACCCGTACTTAAGTTTAAGGCCTAAGTACTTAAGCATTTAGGGTCGAAACTACTTCCGCTATATTCCAAAGGGTGTGCTTGCCAGCTTCTTTAACAAAAATATTCATTTTGTCAAAATAACATGGACGCCTGTTCATTTTGAATGAACATTTTTCTTGTTCTGACTGATAACAGGCATTTCGACAGCAAGGGTTATCAACATAAGCCGGCAGGCATGTAAGCAGACACAGACAGACGCAGACAGACAGACAGACATAAAGACAGAGAGACGGACAGAGAGACAGACAGACAGGCGGACAGACAGACATGCAGCCAGACAGCCAGACAGACAGACAGACAGATAGGCAGACAGACAGTCAGGCAGACATGCCGAGAGTTATATACAGACGAGCGAGCAGACACAAGAGACACTGAAACATAAAGACATGCAGAGAGTTGGACAGACAAGGAGACACTGAATCACAACACAGAGACAGAAACATGAACTACACGTAATTGAAACTCCAAAACGGAACTCATGTCATTGCTTCAGTATAGAGCCTTTAAGTCAGCAAGCCTGTTTTGACAGTGCAAAGAGACACAGATACACACATGTACAAGGACAGTGACAGGAACACACTGACAACACTGAGACAAGATAGACAGTCGATCTCCACTGAGACAAATATACAGACAACCACACACAGACATATGCACAGACAGACAGACAGACAGACCGACAGACACACACACACACACACACACACACACACAAGCGCGCACACGCTCGCACACACACACACACACACACACACACACATACACACACTCACTGACACACACACACACACACACTGACACACACACACACACACACACACACACACACACACACATCAACCCGCCCCCTTACACACACACACACACATACACACACTGACACACACACACGCACGCACACACACACACACACACACACATTGACACACACACATCAACCCGCCCACCCGCCCCCTTCCACACACACACACACACACACGCACACACACACACACACACACACACACACACACACACACACACACACACGCACACACACACTCGCACGCACGCACGTATACACACACACGCATGCACGCACATAAACGGCTAATTCCATAATAACCATCCAACCATGATAAGCATAACCACGTCCACAAATGGCCCGGGCTGTAATGTTTATAGCATGAGCTTGTGGCCGTCATGTTACGTTAGCCTTACGGATAACCTGTGCTTTCACCGTGTATAAAGAAGTGTGTGTGCGTGTGTGTGTGTGTGTGCGTGTGTGTGTGTATGTGTGGGGGGAGTGAGTGTGTGTGTCTGTGTGTCTGTGTGTGTGTTAGTGCGTGCATACGTCCGTTCGTATGAGAGAGAGAGAGAGAGAGAGAGAGAGAGAGAGAGAGAGAGAGAGAGAGAGAGAGAGAGAGAGAGAGAGAGAGAGAGAGAGAGAATGCACGTTACTAGCCAGGTTAGTCGCTATTCATTTCCTAGGCAGGCAACTCTTCATCTGGCTCTACCTCCCAACACCCCCACCTCCCCCCTACCCATCCTTCTCCGCCCCAACTCCGCCTCTACCACATTACATGAATCCAACTTCGTTTCGTGAGCCAACGAGGTAAAACCGAAAGTTCAGCTCTTCCTTAAAGGCACAGTAAGCCTCCCGTAAACCATCACAGAGCTCCCCGAGCGTCTAAATACAGTACAAGCATACTTCCATTTGAACGCTCACCGAACGGGAACATCCTGGCTGCTTTCTGTCGAGCGTGAGACATTTTCAAAGAATTTATTTTCGTAGACTTGTTCCGTTAACAACAACGGCGCCTCGTTTTTGCGCTAGACCTAACTTTTAAAATCTAAATAATAAATTGACAGCTTGTTACACAAACATTCTTTAATCATAAAAGAATTCGTTTTTCATCAATACAAGATCAGAACAATTCGAAGTTTTGAAAGTTTAAAAAAAGAAAAGCCTGGAAGCAGGGTCACGCAAGGGTCGTAGCAGACGACGGCCGGTTTATCAGTGCAAATCGCCGTTCCTCTCAACAGTCAAAAGCCATCGCTAGAGTTCTTGTGAACCACAGCCGTTGTTTCGTGCATAAAAAAAACGTGCTATTGTAGATAAGCTCACGTCGAGTCGCATTCAAATGACTAACTATGACGACTGCATTGTGAAAAGGGAAAACTGGATCACACGGGTTCACGATGGCTCAGGGGTAAGATAAACCACGCAAAAATAAATTCTTTGAAAATTGTTCGCTCTTTACGGAGGGCACCTAGGATGTTCTCAATTGGTGAGTGTTTAAATGAAATGGTGTTTGTACTGTGTGTAAAAGCCTGACCGTATCTGTGATGGTTTACGGGAGGCTTACTCTGCCTTTAAATTGAGGGTATTGCTGCTGCGAAAAAAAAACATGTTCCGGGTGGTTTCAATGTGGATTCTCAGTATGTAATGAT
>NC_090253.1:50502977-50527977 GCF_037325665.1 Littorina saxatilis | reverse complement strand
AAAGCACCTGTTTGCTTATGCCATTACCCTCGTTAATAAAAAATTGTCTTGCCTTGTCTCTCTCTCTCTCTCTCTCTCTCTCTCTCTCTCTCTCTCTCTCTCTCTCTCTCTCTGTCGCTCTCTCTCAGTCAGTCTCTCTCTCTCTCTTTCTCTCTCTCTCTCTCTCTCTCTCTCTCTCTCTCTCTCTCTCTCTCTCTCTCTCTCTCTCTCTCTCTCTCTCTCTCTCCCTCTTTGCTATGGGGTTGTGAGTCAGTCCCATCTGCAATCATACAACACCACAGCTCTGTAGCAAAATTGATTTGCAATGTCACAAAAGGGCTACTTTCACCATATTGCTCATTACAATGGGTGTAATGTTGTCATGTTCCAGGAGATGGGGTCATCATAACTCTTACTCTTGTTGCACATGTTTTATACATTTACAGCGCTTACTTGCTATACGTCCTATTTATCAATAAGACCCTAAAATAAGCGATCTGCCTTATTCAGTTATGACGCTCTCTGCAGTTACATCGTATCAAGTGATACGGCGGAGGGGGATTCGATGTGGACGACGATGTTTGAAGCCTTCCTCAACAGAACAGAAGAAGAAGCTGAGAAACTTCTAAATGCAGTGAAGGCAATGTTAAAGAGGCACCGTCTACAACTCACTGACGACCTAAGTGACGTCATGTCACGTGGTATGCCGTGCTCGTGCCAGTATCCCAACGCAGCAGGCCGACCCCCTAAATTGGCAGATCAACCTGCGCAAAAGGTAGATTGTGCTATTGAGTCGGTTGGTTTTTAATGTGTTCTGCAGCTATCACACGATAAATGTGTTTATGTCTCTTCTCAACCCCAAAGTATATTTAAGTGTCACAGCGCGTGGGGGAAAGGATCATTTTGAATGTGTTGGGCACAATGAATGAGTTGTGTCATGAACTAGAACAAAGGATGCTTAGTACATGCAATGTTATAAAGACAATTCTTAAATCCCAACAATTTCAAGCTTCAAAATGAACCTGGGCCTAGCACCCAGATTTCTGGTAACTAAACTCAGGAGGTATAGAACTTTGACCTTGCATAATCGCAAACGCTCAACATATTAAATCCAGTAAATGTTCACCTGCCGACAGTATTACTTCATATTTGCGATGTGAAAGTGTGCTGTGCGACTTATGTTCCCTTACTTTCCAAGCGCTGTCGTATTTCTGTGTGAGTTTAGTGGGTATAACGCCAACAACGTCTTGGTCTACTGCGTCTCTTTCTTTGTTAAGGGGCTTACACTGTTCTTTGCTATTTGCCATTCAACTGAAAGTATATTTGTCCTTTGACAATCTCTAACTATTATTGCCAATGCTGAGTAAGGAATGTTACATGCTCATCATGAATGCTTGTCTGGTGTACATACACACAATACCGGCAACGACGGTCTAGCTGCTTTTCTTGCGGAGTAACGACAGTTGTATAATGTGTTCTATCAAGCAAGTGTGTGTGTGTATGTGCGTCTGAAAACATTTCTAAATAATAATCTTTATTTGTCTGTATATCCGTATGTGCAGGTGAATTCTTGGCTGAGCACCAGCAGATTCTCGCTGAACAGATCCTCGGGCACCTCAAGGACACGGGTGGACATGTCAACTGCCAGCCCACCCTCCACTGCCCGTCACGCCGACACTGTCTCGCTCAGCGGGAGCAGTAGCAGTGGTAGTTCCACGATCATCGCAATCACTGATGTCTTAAACGCATTTGACAATTCAGGCTACGCGAAGGGGCAGAGTCTGAAAGAGCCCCCGTCTGGCACCGTGCGCTACACGGATCCACAGAATGAAAAAGAGAACACTGGTGATATCATGCGCTCCGCGGATCCGCACAATCTGAAAGAGCACCCTTGTAACACCGTTGGCAACCCGAATCCGCCCGTCTCTGATATTGTTCGCCAAACAGTTATTCAGAGTCTGGATGAAACCGTCCCTGACATGGTGCAAGTAGATATCGAACCGTCAGTTGATATCTCTGTATTTATTCCGGACGAAAACGCGTCCCCGAGTTCGTCAAACTCCCGCGCTGATTTCAATTCGCTTGGCAGTCAGTCGACGGAGCAACCCCATTTGGGGTCTTCCCGTTTAGACATCCATTTCATGTCAGGAGAAAAGAACAGCCAATATTCCGAAACATCCTCCCATGAGACGCAGCGGTTAAGTCTGGCTTACTCTGAAGAGCCTAAAAAGGCGTGTCATGGTTGTTTAGGCGTTGTTATGGATATGTTTTCTTGCACACCCATGTGTTGCACGGCAATACTTTTGTTTTGCTCGGTATTCTTAATTTTGGGGGGGATGATTGTAGGAAAAATGTTCTCCGTCACATTTTTCGAAATTGCCATTAGCATTGCGGCAACAAGTGTTGGGACTTCCTCGGCATTATCTTGATCGATAATTATAGATGCGCCGAAATGATGACAACGTTTTCGGCGATTTCAAATGAGTTCCGGATTTCTGCTGACTGCAGGCGCTAAACGACATTTCTGACTTTTGCTCACTGTTCCGATCGTATTTCGGTTATTGGATTTTTGTTTGGCTCACCTTGTTGGAAATGAAGCAGTTATATTGAGCGTGTCAGTTCACCATTCGGAGTGTGACAGGGGAGGCTACCGCTCCTTTCACAGCAGACCCGAGTTGTTGGCCTTTAAGTCAACACCGGTGGATTGTGGAATTCTGTTTGTGATGGGGTCTGGTGGTTTCCGATTGTCTGTATGTTCATGGAAACCTTCGGGTTTGCATAACAGTTTTTATAGGGCTAAGAAATTAGCCCTTACATTGTTAATCCTGTTTGATTGCACTTCGCCTCCCGAGGTGATCGTAGTGTTACGGAACTCGGTTACATCTGGCGTTTGCGAGCAGGGATGGGACTCGGCATGATATGTTCAGGTAATGGCATAATATGACCACTGAACATTTTCGTGCTGTTCCCATTCTGCGAACTTGGGATGGACAGTGGTCCCCCGGTTCGAAACTTCGGGACGAAGTTCATTCAAACGGGGGCGATTGTGACAGGGGAGGCTACCGCTCCTTTCACAGCCGACTCTGCACCCGAGTTATTGGCCTTTAAGTCAACACCGGTGGATTGTAGAATTTTGTTTGTGATGGGGTCTGGTGGTTTCCGATTGTCTGATTGTTCATGGAAACCTTCGGGTTTGCATAACAGTTTTTATAGGGCAAAGAAATTGGCCCAAACATTTTCAATCCTGTTTGATTGCACTTCGCCTCCTGAGGTGATCGTAGTGTTAAGGCACTCGGTTACAGGAGAAACCGACTTTTTTTTTTAAAAGCTGTAGACTTTATACTCTGCATCTACCAACCAAACAAACGAAGCTACCAGCCAGTAAAATCAATTCGTGATGCTACTCTTCGGTACCTCATCTTAAGATAGGATGATATAGGAACACTTTGATGTCCATTTTCATGTCACACAAACATGGAAATTTTTCTGTTGGGCACCGGCACCACATCGCATTTCGAATAAGACAAACACACGATCATTAGGCATACTCAAACATAAGTAAACTACTAATTAACGAATTGTTGTGCGTTGATTGGCGGTTCGACAGCACGTTAATATCAGCAGTGAACTACTGTTGCGAGTTTTGCACACACACACACACACACACACACACACACACACACACACACACACACACACACGCATGCACGCACGCACACACACACGCACACACACACACACACGCACACACACACACAGGAAATGGGTAATGTTTCCCAACTTAAGAATAAATGCGCAGGTTTGGCGACATATGTCACAATTCGTCATGAAAGCTCCAAGACAATACGCGTTGCTTTTGTCAGCACTGCTATAAAAAGAGCTGTTCGCGTGATCGCACAAGCACTGCTATCAGCCAATTCAAAAAGTGTGTTTTTGCTTTGTCGACTGCATTTTGATAATCATCGGTCCACGCTATCGCTCAGTGGTCTCTCTGACAGGATGAATAAATACTACGCGCATTAAAGGGAAATCTATCAATACAAGAAAACAGGGGAGTTATCTCCCATATGTTTTTCGCTAATGTTTATGATAACAGACGAAAGACGAACGTGATTGCAGATTGGCCGACTTCGACAGTGATCTCCGTTCTGTTCTTCACAGTTATGATAAAGACATCGTTCTATGGTCAAAACAAGTCGAAATGTTGAGGCTGCTGTGGGAAGGAGATCGTGATATTGTTGCATCACTGGGGTAGCCCTTCCGGTGCTCCCCCTTGGACCTCACTAGTCTAGGACCCTGGGTCTTCGCGAGGTGGCCATTGTGGCGTAATCCCTCCGGACTAGCATAACGTTTCCCTATCCCAAGACCGACCGTGCGTGGTCTATGACAACATCCTCTACGAGGTGATCCTATCAACTAGGCAGCGCAAGCCCAAAGGCGAAACACGGCGGATCTAGAGGAGAGAACCTCGATACAAAATTTGAGCTGCCATGAAGACGGAGCATGTTGGCTGAGGACAGCGGGCAGACATTCTGTGCCGACACCCATCTACAGGAGAAAACCAGGCATGCACGCATCAAACCCAACATGGCCATACAAACGGATATTCGACGGTATGGTGCTCGTCCCGCGGATCGCCAGGCGGAGGCAGCGCCGGGTCCCCAGCCTCAAAGGGGCCCAGCCTCAGCTACTGGTGAAGCGACTCGGAGTGACAACAGAAGGCAGCAACCCCAAGCATCAGTCAGTCAACCCAGTCAGCCAGATAAGTCAGCTGATCCGCTTGTCTTTGCACAGTGGAACGCCGAGGGGCTTCGCAAGAAGAAACCCGAGCTACAGGATTTTCTCAGACGGGAGCAAGTCGACATCATCTGTATCCAGGAGACACACCTGACAGATGCTCACCGATTCTCCATGAGAGGATACGAGCTATTCCGACACGACAGAAGCAACCGTTCCAAGGGAGGCATTCTCACTCTCGTCCGGAACAACATTCCTGCGATAGAGGTTGGAAGATCTAGAGGAGAAAATGAATTTCTTGCAGTAAAGGCGGTCCTCCAAGGGAGAGAATTCACAATCATCAACTTTTACTGTCCACCTGATAAAAACCTGGAACTACACACTCTGCATCTGCCTCAATCCAACCTACTGATACTTGGTGACTTTAACGGCCACTCCCCAAGCTGGGGATATCAAGACCTCAACTGCAGGGGAGAACAGATTGAAGACTGGATGATTGATGAAAATCTCATCCTCATCAACAAGCCGGACGACAAGCCCACCTGTCTGTCCCGAGCTTGGAAGACGACAAGTACCCCAGACCTCGCCATAGCCACTGAAGACATCCATAAGATCTGTGACAGGAGCGTTGCAGACCAGCTAGGAGGGAGTGACCATCTACCCATCCTGCTGAAGCTCTCCCTGCTAGAACAGGCCTCTCCCATGAGAAAAAAGCCTAGCTGGAACTACAAGAAGGCGAACTGGGCGAAATTTGAAAGGCTGACTGACATACTCTGCCAAGAAACCACCATGGACTCTACGCAGGACATTAACATCAACGTCAAGCGGATTTCTGACTGCATACTTCAGGCAGCACGGCAGAGTATACTGAGAGGAAGAAGAAAAGACTAAAAACCATACTGGAGCAAAGATCTGAAAGATCTCCATGACAAGCTAAGATCAGCCAGAGAGCTACTCGAAAAGGACCTCACCCCAGAAAACACAACGGCCTACAACAAAGCGAGAGCTGAATTTGATGAAGGAAAGACGAAGGAAATCCGCAAGTCTTGGCATGAGAAAACCAGCTCTCTGAACATGGAGAGAGACACAGGGAAGCTCTGGAAGCTCACAAAGACCCTAAATGACGACCACCAGCGTACACCAAGAGCAACACCCCTGAAAGAAGATGGAAAGATCTACATTGGGAAAAGAGCTGCTACCCTGCTTGCGGAAAACTTTAGAGAAGATAGTCTATTGGAAGTACCAAGAGAAAAACAGCGGAGGTGATAATGAAGATGAAGGAGGAGCTAAGGAAGCAGCAGCAAACATCAGCCTGCATGACTGATGACTTCAAAATACATGAACTGAACAGCTCCACTAGACAGCTCAAGAACAAGAAAGCTCCTGGCAAGGACGGCATCACCAACGAGATGATCCGACACCTTGGCAGCCACACCAAACAGAAGCTTCTGGGCATCCTGGAACTCTGGGGTCTTCCCTTTCAGCTGGAAGGAGGCCATCCTCACCCCAGTCCTGAAGAAACGGAAAGACAGGCACAACAAGACCAGCTATCGCCCCATAAGCCTCCTCAGCTGCCTCAGCAAACTGATGGAACGCATGGTCAACCGCCGCCTGCAGCATCACCTGGAAAAGAACGGGCTGATCAACCCCACCCAGTCTGGCTTTAGAAAAAAACAGAAGCACGGAGGACCAGATTACACTGCTCACCCAAGACATTGAGAACGGCTTTCAACAGAAAATGAAGACGCTGGCCGTCTTTGTGGATCTGACGCAAGCGTTCGACAAGGTCTGGAAGGAAGGTCTGCTCCTGAAGCTCCTCCAGAAACGCGTGTGCGGAAAGATGATTGCATGGATCCACAGCTACCTGTTCCAGAGATCAGCCCGAGTCAAACTGGAAGGACAGACAAGCATGCTGGTGAAGATCAGAGAGGGCGTTCCACAGGGCAGCTGTATCGCGCCGACGCTCTTCGTTGTCTTCATCGATGACATTGCTGACCACCTGTCCATGCACATTTCAAGGGCACTCCATGCAGACGACCTGGCTGTATGGACCAGAGCAGAACACATCACCACAGCAGCGTGCAGAATGCAGGAAGCAATGAACCACCTCTCAGACTGGGCCAAAGAGTGGATGGTCACGATCAACAGGACAAAAACCGAGGCCACATGCTGCTCACTCTCCCCCAAGAAAGAGGAGTTCACCCTGCGACTCGATGGCCAGAACATCCCTCAGCAAGAGACCCCAACCTATCTCGGGGTGAAACTGGACAGAAGGCTAACGTGGGCCCCGCACATCTCCGTCATGCACAGCAACGCCACCAAGAAAATGGCTGTGATGAAGAAACTGTCTGGAACAAAGTGGGGCGCCAACATGAAGATCCTGACTCAAGTTTACACAGGATCTGTCAGACCCCACATGGAATATGCCTCAAACGCTTGGCCAACTGCAGCCAAAACCAACACAGACAACCTGGCCAAGGTCCAAAATGCTGGCCTGCGACTCATCACAGGAGGCATGAAGACTATCCCCATCTCGGCACTGGAGAAGACGGCAGGCCTGACCTCCCTGGAAGAGAGACGGGATGAAAAACTCCTGAGGCAGAGTGAGAAGATGAAGAGGCTCCCGTCCCATCCACTGCACTCTACACTCCAAGCCCCAACCAAAAACCGTATCAAGCGACAGAGCCCAAACCACCTGATCAAGGCACTTCAGCACAAGCACAAAGGCTCTCTACCCCCGTCAACTGGCCAACAACTGGAAATGCTCCAAGACTACGAGGAATGGTCACTGGATGTCCCCCCCATCATCCTTGACGTCCCTGGGATTGGAGCAAAGCAAGAGCAACCAGAAGCAGTGCTAAAGTCCCTGACCCTGGAAACACTAGACAGGGACTACCCCACCACCACCTGGACCCAAGTCTATACAGACGGCTCAGCCGAGCATGCTGTGAGGAATGGGGGAGGCGGTGTCTACATCAAGTTCCCTGACGGCAGCTCGCTCCGCAAGTCTGTCGCCACTGGCCTAGCCTCCACAAACTACCGAGCTGAAGCACACGCCTTGCACCTCGCAGCACAGACCTTGAACCAGGAAGAGGCATTACCTGGCCAGACAGTCTTCCTCACAGACTGCCGATCTCTCCTGCAGAGCCTTCAGACCAGAGAGAGAGAACAGATCCTGCAAGACATAAAGCAGGAACTGCACTACCTCAACAGCAAAACCACTGTCGTCCTACAGTGGATTCCCTCCCATTGCGGAATCAGTGGCAACGAGGAAGCGGACAGACTCTCCAAGGAGGGAAGTAAGCTGGAATAGTCAGTACACCCCTCATCCTACGGAGAAAAAAAGACCCTCCTACGAAGTCACTTCAGAGCCGCCTGGAGGGAACGTCTGCACCTGGGGGCCGACAAAGACGATATCCACCAGCTGGATCGAAAACAGCAAGTCACCATATTTAGACTCAGAACTGGACACTGTCAGCTCCTCTCCCACCTCTATCGCCTGAAGATTTCACACACGGATCAATGCCCGTGCGGCACAGGCCCCCAGACACCAGAGCACGTACTGCAGACCTGTCCAACCTTCGACACCCTGAGGCGCCAAACGTGGCCGTGTGAAGTGGAGCTCCGCGAAAAGCTGTGGGGGACAGCGGCATCACTGCGGCTGACTGCGGGATTTGCAGTCAACACTGGACTGGACATCTAGACGTATGGCCGGGAACGTAGAAGAAGAAGAAGAAGAAGTTGCATCACTCCCAACTAGTTACGGAAAAGGTGCCGTCTGCTTCGTAGCCAAAGTTGATTATCACGTGACACTTTTGCCATATTTAGAGTTGTTTGCACAGTAAGTACATCCGCGAAAGATAGCTCGCTTGAAACTGTCTTAAATATCAATTCCTTTGTAATTTAAAAGTTACACAACACCATGACAAATCATTATCGACGAACGCGAATCTGCTTATATCAATAACACATAACGAAAAGCTCTAAATATGTATACAATTGATTTCCTCTCCAGAGAAGGAAAACAAAGGCATCCTGTCAAGGATAAATGAGACCCGAAGGGAAGTAACTCATTGTGACCTGAGTTCAGGATGTGTCGACTGTTGTTGACACATATGATGCCCTTGACCGTGAATGGACATAGCAACTAATGGTCACGAGACAGCGCGGATCCATTCAGTTCATGTGTATGATTAGATTATTCTGGCATCATATTATGTGTATATATTCCGTTTTAAAATGTATACTACGCTTGCTCTGCTGTGTGAGTAATAGTGTGAAATTGATGTTACATGCCGAGTCACAGTGAATACTACAGATAATGGTCGAAGTTAGCGGATCATGTAACATGCGAGCTTTTGCATGACCGCGAACTGGGACAATTGTTTTGAATATCCACTCTGACGCTCGAGATGTGTAACCTATTTATACCACCTTTATTTAATTTGTTCACACATACAAAATGGTGTTTGTGTGCGACGGTTTGATCGAATCATAATCATTCTGCCTATCTACCTGCGCAGGTAAGTGTTTGTAATTTTTTTTTCATTTTTTTTTTTCATTTTCATTACTTTATTGTCCCATCGCTGGGAAATTCGGGTCGCTTCCTCCCAGTGGAAAGCTAGCAGCAACGGAGTCGCGCTACCCAGGTGTCTGCGTGTTTAGGTGTATTCAGCCAACTGCACTTATGGCAGAATGACCAAGGTCTTTTACGTGCCATTGTGATGACACGGGGGTGGGACATGGCTTTCGTCTCTGGGTCTGCACATTAAGTTGACCCGTGTCCGTGCGCGAATCAAACAACAAGAAAGGTAAGTTGTTGAAACATTGTCATTGACAAAAATACATTTCAATTACACATAATTATATCGACCCAACGGTCTTTTAAGTGAACAGACAAACAATTAGTAAAACAAAACCCACCTTATCTTGATGGAATTATCGCTCACTCGCCAGGAAGCCAAGCGAATTAATTATTCATGTACTAACTATTTGTCTATCCACTTAAAAGACCGTTGGGTCGATATATTTGTAATGTTAACGTATTTTTGTCAATGACAACGTACCATCAACTTACCTTTCTTTTGTTTTTATTCTGATTTTTGGAACGTTGGCAGTCTCTTTGAACAGTCTATGTGCGGTTGCATAGTTCCCGAACTTCCTTGAAAATCCTTCAATTAAACTAACACTTCATGGCAGTTTCTTTGTTTTGAAGTTAAATCAAATACACAAGTATGCCGTTGTACAATTATGGCGGTACAAGCGTTTGTGTTCTTTTCATGTTTTTTGTATCGCTGAGGACATTTTCTTCAGTCGTATTGAGTAACAGACGAACATTTGTCCCTGTGTTCCAACGTCAAATGTGGTATGGAGTTCGTTTTCTGAGACAAGACAGTATTATGGAACCGCTTCATTTTCTTGAAGTTCAAGGATGTGTGCATTTGCTTGCATGTTTTCTGTTTATGAAATGAAACATAGTTGATAATTGACCGATGGATTGCACTCTTTGTGTCGATGTGGCAGAGTGTGTTTAAATTTGAGAGGGGAACAACTCTAGCCTCAACGCAAAGTATGAGAGTTGCATGCCTTGAGACCTTGCTCGCGCCAATGGTTTGTACTTGGTGTAGATTTCGGTTCAGAAAACAAACGAACTCATGGATTTTAGATTGGTTATTGTGTTCAAGCTTGTAGTTATTAGTTTAAATGCTGTAAGTTTGTGCTGTCTGTTTCAAATATGAATATGTTGTACATTTGAGCGTTCAGAAGTTTTCAGTTGCTTTAATGTTTTGATTTGGCCATCCTGTGAGACTCAGAGAGTGGTGGTATGTCAAACAGATGTTGGTCACAATTATTGCTCAAGTTTGTTGTAAAGAGTACTTGCGTAAAATGTTAGTTAGTGAACTCGTATTAATCTTGCATTTGTGTTGGTGTGTATACATTTGAGTCTGTTGGTTTTAATAGTAGTTTTAATTTAGACAGTAACGTGCCGAAATATTGATTATATAGATATAAACGTACAAACCTGGTTACTGGCGTGTTTTCTTTGTATTTAAATATTTGAGTCTGCGTAAGAAACGTGCTTTTTTAAAGTTATGTTCTATGTGTCCACTTGTATTGTGTAGTATGGAAGAGCAAGATCTCGTTTGAGTCATGGATGACTGACTGCGTGCGTGTCTTATGCAGGTGTGAGTGACACTGTTTGCTATGTAGTCCAAGGTTGAACAGTGTAACATGTATCAATACGTAACGGCAAGTCAGTAACATTCTCACGACCCAAAAGTCGGCCAGTACAGCCAGTTGTTCATTCTGTATGCACACGATGGGATCGCTAGTGTAAGAACAAGAACAAGATCAAGAATGTATTCCGTCATATAGCATGACAGCCATTCGTATTTGTCCTGGTGTGGAAACAATCATACATCTATACACTCCTTGTATATATCTATACGAGGAAAATAAACTATTAAAAAAGGCCAGCGACAACAACAACAAAAACAACACCAACAACAGCAACAACTCGCTCAATTGCGTACATACATACGCACAAACACACGCACGCACGCACACACGCATACACGCACACACACACACGCACACGCACACACATACACCCACACACACACACACACACACACACACACTTCTAGTGTAACGTTTAGCAATACTCTACGGCAAACACGTTTTATGTGTGTGTGTGTGTGTGTGGGGGGGGGGGTGGCGGGAGGATGGGGGTGGAATAAGGATCAATCCTGCCACTTGGAACCACACCAACTACCAACAGCGAGTAAGTTACCTCAGCCGAGTAAGGGAGGTAACATTTGTTTTTGAATAGTCTGTAATCACTGGTAAGAATTACCTCCCTTGCACTGACTGCACATGTTTTGGGATATTTGGCCAGGAAACGGAGGGTAACAAAGCTACTAGACTTGTACTATAAGTGACGTTTTTGTATCTATGTTTTTGTTTATGGAATGGAACGTCTAGTAAAATATGATGCAAATCATTCAAAACTATTTTACAAGGCAAAAAGTGCAAACTTTTGTGTCTGTTTCACCAGATTCTCTCTCATTGCCTTCTTTGGTGTCTTTACATTTCAATGACACATTAATAATTCGGTACAGATCATGAATAATTCGACGGGACACAATTAATTGTAAGTGACCTGCCAAATGGCATGTTGGTCAGGCTGGGAACATTCTCGTTTTGCGCACCATAAATAAGCACGACACAAACTAAATTTTGAATTAACATGTTTTTAGGTTGAGTTATTCTAATAAATGACGCTTGACTATAAAGCCATGTATAGGTACTGGACAGAACAGTCGTAGTAATCAGCGATACGAAAACTGTTGCCTCTTACTGGCAGAAATCTTTTTGGGATATTGTTTTGGCTGCAGTTGACCGGTACATATCAATATCCTCATTCTGTTGCTGTAATTTTTTCTCTTTTTTGTAAAAATTGTATCTTGTCTGTCTTACATTTTTAATAAGGGTATAAGCGATTTTCTTACCTTGACATAACGTGAAATAACAATTTCTATCTAGATGTACATATCTATAACCACACTTAGTATAAGCTTAGCTTGTTGTGTGGGGACAAATGTGTATATCGCATATACATGCCACCCTGTATTTCCTGAATACAATCTTGTTTAAATCAATATCCTCATCTTTTTTGTTAAAGCCTTTGTACGCTAGCTTATAACCATTTACTAACAGTCAGCGTATTAGAACTAACTACTATAACCGAGCCACAGTATCACGTATGAGTTAAAACGGAGGACACCGAGGCTTTCCGCGAAACACGCAATAGCTTACCGAGGGGGATGACGCTAAATGGAACAACGCTTTACTGACATCGATAATGGAAAACCTTTCCTGGTAAATATAATGGAAAGTGACAAGATGATTTGGTCTTTTCCATGATCTTTGAAGGCTTTGCAAAAACCGGCCGTAAATTGAACGTGACCGGCAGTAATGTCACAACAATGAAAAAACAATGAAAGTCTTGCTTCACAGTATATTAAGGTTAGGCATGACCGATTTAAACCAGCACCTAGTCGATAGGCATTAATTGAGCAATAATCCAGCGTGTGCCTGTGGCCACGCATCAGAAGACGTAAAACACTTTCTTTTAGATTGCCCTCAATACGATAGAGACCGAACCAGAACAATAAGTACTCTCCCCACTGATCAAATTACGATACCAACACTTTTATTTGGTGATGCAAGTTTGTCAAAAGAATTAAATGAGTCTGTTTTTGATAAAGTCCAGGAATATATTATTTCAACTGGCCGACTTGGGGCAAAACGAATTTGAGTGCAGTATGCCCCATTCATTATTATAGATAATTTAAGTCTAAATTTAACTAAGAATTTCAGCGATTGTTATTGGTATATGCACTTGTGATGTATACTTATGTACTCTCTCTCTCTCTCTCTCTCTCTCTCTCTCTCTCTCTCTCTCTCTCTCTCTCTCTCTCTCTCTCTCTCTCTCTCTCTCTCTCTCTCTCTCTCTCTCTCTCTCTTGTAATAACCATGTCAATTTTACTATCTATATTATGTGCGTCTCTATTAAGTGTTTGTATAAGGGACAGGTTGTAAGATTAGGCTTTGCCTAAAACCTCTATCCTTTGGTAATAAAGTTCAGTTTCAGTTTCAGTTTCAGTTTCTCTCTCTCGCTCTCTCTCTCTCTTTCTCTCTCGCTTACTCTCTCTCTCTCCCTCTCCTTTCCTCTCTCTCTTTCCCTTTTATATTCTTTGTCCATTCTATTGTCGTGTCCAGTCTCCATTATGCCTTTCCTTTTTGTCAAATAATGTATATATATATATGTATGTTTGCACATTTTGTTTGTTTCTCGTTTGTTTTGGTTTAAAAAGTACTTGTAGAAGTCTCGTCGCAAGTTATCGTAATCCATATGTTAAATTCCCCCGTTAGGGTCACCACCATAAGCTTGAGCTTGTTGATGATCCGTAACATGTGAATTGTTGAATAAACACTGTTTAAACCAAAGTCTTGCTCGTCGCGTGCGAAATTGTTCACTTAGCACAGGGATGTTGCAAAATAGGTTACTATTGCTATTCCGACACATTAACTCTGTTTCAAACCTCTCCCGTACATCAACTCTGTTTCAAACCTCTCCCGTGATCCAGACACTTCTTATAATTATTCGCCAAATCGCTCCAGTTTGTCAACTCATTTTGAAAAAAAAATCGCCCTATCATCAACTGAACCCCTTTTCAAAACTTCTCCCGAAAAATCAAATCTTTATCAAACTAATTTCCTGCAGTATTAAGACACCGTCTGACTGGTGGACTGTTAATTTCCTCTCCATCTATTATCACCCCTTCCACACATGGTTTCATTCCCTCAGGAAGCGAGACAGACATTGGGCAGCTGTCGCCTGAATTATTAATTTCTGTCTGATAAAAACCGATCGTTTGTACTCGGGCGCCAGGGACATTCTCAGACGGCTGATTGATGAGTCCGACTTCTAAATGTCTATCACAAACTCCGCGGTTGTAAAGCTGACATTTTTTTTTCTCTGCCGTCAGGATATACATATTATTGAACTTAGTATATTTTGTGATACTTACATGTAAGACATGTCCACACACACACGCGCGCGCACATACACACACACGTACGCACGCACGCACGCACGCACGCACACACACACACACACCCCACACACACGTTACGCACAAATACACATACGCACACTCACACACGCGCACACACATACACACACACACACACATACATACACACACACACTCACACACACACACACGCACACACACACACAAACACACACACACACACACACGCACACACACACACACAAACACCTAGACAACAGATGCCTTCCCTTCCTCGACAAATCATTGAGCCAAATATTGGATGAAACAGACCCACACTATGCCATGTATCCAACAAGTTTCTCGAATATTCACCAAGTCAATTCCATCTGACATATTCATGGTAGTCGAACATTCACTCCTTTTTGCGTGGCAATGTGAGCCGCTTTGGTCGTTTGGGTCAGAAAGGACAGACACACGCGAGAAGATCATGCAAATACTGACATACATTGACGAATGGTAATGTGGTTGTAAAATACAGCTGAAGCTGCACGATGCCAATTTCTGACTTTTTCTTTGTTGGAAATTGTGTTAAAGGCACAGTAAGCCTCCCGTAAACCATCACAGACACTGTCAGGCTTTTACAAACAGTACAGACACCCTTTCGTTTGAACACTCACCGCTTTTGAACATCCTAGGTGCCCTACGGAAAGAGCGAGCAATTTTCAAAGAATTTATTTTTGCGTGGCGTGCCGGATTGTCTGATCAGACAATTGGGAGGCACGTTTTGGCGCTAGACCTAACTTTTAACATCTAAATAATAAATTGACAGCTTGTTACACAACCATTTTTAAATCATAAAAGATTTCTTTTTTCATCAAGACAAGATCAGTACAACTCGAAGTTTTGAAAGTTTAAAAAAAGATAGTCCGGAAGTGTGTCCCGCAAAACGTGGTTCTCGTAGGTTAGCAGACGAATGTTCTACATGTCGCCAGATTTCTTTGAACGGTCAACCGCCACCGCTCAGTTCGTGTGACTCGCAGGCGTTTGTTGCGTTTTAGATTCAGAGGTACACAATAACGTGTAATTGCATACAACGAGTCGCATTGAAATCACAAACTGACTACTACATTGTGAAAAAAAGGAAAGTCGATCACACGGGTTCACGATGGCTCAGGGGTTAGATAAACCACGAAAACATGTTTGTGGTTTACGCGAGCTATTGCAAGAGTGTTCCACAAGGTTAGAACTGCTTTTTTTCATGAGAAGATTTAAATCGTTCTGTAAATTATTTTAGACATACTGGGGCTTTAAGCCTTTTTGTCCTGGAAAGATTGTTGTCGCTGTTTTTGGCGTGTCTGATACAAACCAGACAAACTTCCTGACTGTGTGTCTGTCTTGCAAACTTACTATGAGAAGGAAGGTGGATTGGTTAAAACTGAGGTTTGCCTAGATGACAAAAAAATAAAAATAATTGTGCTTGAAGCTTATCAAGGTTCATAAACGAAGGGATGTGAAATAATTTGAAACCAAAATACCTCAGATTTGTGTTTCATTTGTGACCCTCCACCACGAAATGAGTCACATGTCACCTCGCGCGGTTCTGCGCTAGGCTTAATATAAGTCCGGGGAGTGTCTGGTAACAGTGTGAGGGTCACCTTAGTCACAGGCTTATAACTCAAACAGTTTTCGCTCTTTTCTAAAACGGTTTTCACCACTGGATAGAGCATAAAAAAACTCTGTAGGAAAATGTAAAAATATGAAAATCATGCAAAGGTGACATGCGACTCATTCCGTGGTGGAGGGTCACATATTCCAAATCTGCTACATAAAGTTCGATCCCCAAGCCCTATACAATAAAAAACAAGTCGCGTAAGGCGAAAATACAATATTTAGTCAAGTAGCTGTCGAACTCACAGAATGAAACTGAACGCAATGCCATTTTTCAGCAAGACCGTATACTCGTAGCATCGTCAGTCCACCGCTCATGGCAAAGGCAGTGAAATTGACAAGAAGAGCGGGGTAGTAGTTGCGCTAAGAAGGATAGCACGCTTTTCTGTACCTCTCTCTGTTTTAACTTTCTGAGCGTGTTTTTAATCCAAACATATCATATCTATGTGTTTTTGAAATCAGGAACCGACAAGGAATAAGATGAAAGTGTTTTTAAATTGATTTGGACAATTTAATTTTGATAATAATTTTTTTATATTTAATTTTCAGAGCTTGTTTTTAATCCGAATATAACATATTTATATGTTTTTGGAATCAGCAAGTTAATGATGGAGAATAAGATGAACGTAAATTTGGATCGTTTTATAAATTTTTATTTTTTTTTACAATTTTCAGATTTTTAATGACCAAAGTCATTAATTAATTTTTAAGCCACCAAGCTGAAATGCAATACCGAAGTCCGGGCTTCGTCGAAGATTACTTGACCAAAATTTCAACCAATTTGGTTAAAAAATGAGGGCGTGACAGTGCCGCCTCAACTTTCACGAAAAGCCGGATATGACGTCATCAAAGACATTTATCAAAAAAATGAAAAAAACGTTCGGGGATTTCATACCCAGGAACTCTCATGTCAAATTTCATAAAGATCGGTCCAGTAGTTTAGTCTGAATCGCTCTACACACACACACAGACACACACACACACGCACACACACACACACGCACGCACATACACCTCGATTCCCCCTCGATGTTAAAATATTTAGTCAAAACTTGACTAAATATAACAACTCGCTTAGATACCGCCGTATCGGTTACAGGGACGTTAACAAAATACAAGTACACTAGATGGCTTTTGCACAAGTTTCTCGCCAGCATGGGAGTTGGCCTACCGAATCTACTTGGTTCTGGCACTGTTCGTCGTTACCTGGAAACACAAGGTGATTCTGGCACCAAGTTACCGGACATTTGTTCACGGGGGAGCGACAGTGTGCAGTTTATGGCCAAGCGGTTTTTTTTTTTGCACTGATTGCGAATACTATTATTGTGCAGACTGGGATTGTATTGGGCAATGTCTTGTGCTGAGTTCATGGAGAGTTGATATAGCTAATCGGTTGTTTCGATGTCTGTCTGTCTGTTTGTCTGTCTGTCTATCTTTTGATCTGTTTCACTCTGTGTGTCTCTCTGTCTCATTTCTCTGCCTTGTTGTCTTGTCCTTGTCTCTGTCTGTCTATCTTTCGATCTGTTTCACTGTTTGTCTCTCTGTCTCATTTCTCTGCCTTGTTGGATTGTCCTTGTCTCTGTCTGTCTCGTTAACCTTCACCGGATCACGCTTTGGACTACACAGTCCGGATGATGTGGGTCGTGTAAGACCCACACTTTCCAAAGAAGGATTCAACGTAAAAGTATGGGTCGTACACGACCCACGCCATCCGAATCGGAATGAACGTGTTGCCACCTCTTTGCAGAGTATGGGTCGTACACGACCCACGCCATCCGAATAGGAAAACAAGTTTTGCCGCCTCTTTCCAGAGTATGGGTCGTACACGACCCACGCCATCCGAATCGGAATGAACGTTTTGCCACCTCTTTGCAGAGTATGGGTCGTGCACGACCCACGCCATCCGAATCGGAATGAACGTGTTGCCGCCTCTTTGCAGAGTATGGGTCGTACACGACCCACGCCATCCGAATAGGAAAACAAGTGTTGCCGCCTCTTTCCAGAGTACGGGTCGTACATGACCCATGCCGAATAAAGGATAAACAGCGTAAAATTCCTTACGTAATTTCATATTGGTCGTTCCCGACCCACATCATCCGGACTGTGGTATTAGAATGCAAGGTATTGGAATGGAGGAAGCCTTTCATTGGGGGGGGGGGGGGGGGGGGGGGGGGGGGTTAAAAGGGGGGGTTCCACTGTAGTGTCACCATCTGCGCTGTAAGTTGCAGAGACTGGCATTCATGACACCGGAGTTAGAACCGGTGTAACACGAAATTTTTACTCCACGAAAAATTTAATCCGGAGTAAATATTTCGTACGAAATTCTTACTCCGAGTACACTTTTTGTACGAGAAAAGAACTCCCCAAGGCACGAAAAAATTACTCCCTCCACGAAATTTTTACTCCCCATTTTTACATTTAGTCAAGTTTTGACTAAATGTTTTAACATAGAGGGGGAATCGAAACGAGGGTCGTGGTGTATGTGTGTGCGTGTGTGCGTGCGTGCGTGTGTGTGTGCGTGCGTGTAGAGCGATTCAGACCAAACTACTGGACCGATCTTTATGAAATTTGACATGAGAGTTCCTGGGAATGATATCCCTGAACGTTTTTTTCCTTTTTTGATAAATACCTTTGATGACGTCATATCCGGCTTTTTGTAAAAGTTGAGGCGGCACTGTCACGCCCTCATTACATTTAGTCAAGTTTTGACTAAATATTTTAACATCGAGGGGGAATCGAAACGAGGGTCGTGGTGTATGTGTGTGTGTGTGTGTGTATGTGTGTGTGTATGTGTGTGTGTGTGTGTGTGCGTGCGTGTAGAGCGATTCAGACCAAACTACTGGACCGATCTTTATGAAATTTGACATGAGAGTTCCTGGGATTGATATCCCCATACGTTTTTTTCATTTTTTTGATAAATGTCTTTGATGACGTCATATCCGGCTTTTCGTGAAAGTTGAGGCGGCACTGTCACGCCCTCATTTTTCAACCAAATTGGTTGAAATTTTAGTCAAGTAATCTTCGACGAAGCCCGGGGTTCGGTATTGCATTTCAGCTTGGTGGCTTAAAAATTAATTAATGACTTTGGTCATTAAAAATCTGAAAATTGTAAAAAAAAATAAAAATTTATAAAACGATCCAAATTTACGTTTATCTTATTTTCCATCATTTGCTGATTCCAAAAACATATAAATATGTTATATTCGGATTAAAAACAAGCTCTGAAAATTAAATATATAAAAATTATTATCAAAATTTTTTTTCGAAATCAATTTAAAAACACTTTCATCTTATTCCTTGTCGGTTCCTGATTCCAAAAATATATAGATATGATATGTTTGGATTAAAAACACGCTCAGAAAGTTAAAACGAAGAGAGGTACAGAAAAGCGTGCTATGCAGCATAGCGTAACCACTACCCCGCTCGCGCGCTCTTCTTGTCAATTTCACTGCCTATGCCGTGAGCGGTGGACCACGAGTATACGGTCTTGCTGCGTTGCATTGCGTTCAGTTTCATTCTGTGAGTTCGACAGCTACTTGACTAAATATTGTATTTTCGCCTTACGCGACTTGTTTATGAATCAAATTGATTGAAATTTTGGCCAAGCAATCTTCGACAAAGGCCGGACTTAGGTATTGCATTTCAGCTTGGTGGCTTAAAAATTAATTAATGACTTTGGTCATTAAAAATCTGAAAATTGTAAAAAAAATATATTGTTTTTCTAAAACGATCCAAATTTACGTTCATCTTATTCTTCATCATTTTCTGATTCCAAAAACATATAAATATGTTATATTTGGATTAAAAACAAGCTCTGAAAATTAAAAATATAAAAATTATTATCAAAATTAAAATTTTCGAAATCAATTTAAAAACACTTTCATCTTATTTCTTGTCGGTTCCTGATTCCAAAAACATATAGATACGATATGTTTGGATTAAAAACACGCTCAGAAAGTTAAAACGAAGAGAGGTACAGAAAAGCGTGCTATCCTTCTCAGCGCAACTACTACCCCGCTCTTCTTGTCAATTTCACTGCCTTTGCCATGAGCGGTGGAGTGACGATGCTACGAGTATACGGTCTTGCTGAAAAATTGCATTGCGTTCAGTTTCATTCTGTGAGTTCGACAGCTTGACTAAATGTTGTATTTTCGCCTTACGCGACTTGTTTTTACTTCCAGTAAAAATCTCGTACGCAAAAATAGGATGCGGGCGAAGGGATAATGCCAATAAGTGATCTCGTGCACACGAATGTCGCGCTACCCTCCTTCCACCCCTTCCACCACCAAGACTAACAGGGGACAAGGGTGTAAAAATTTCGTACACCTGGCATGAGAAGTTAAATTGCTCGTGTTAGGGTGAAGTAATTTATTCGTTTTTCATTCGTCAGGGGAGTAACATTTTGTGTACGAAATGTTTACTCGGAACTCACCTGTCGTGGGGAGTAATTTTCTCGTGCAATGGGGGAGTGCTTTTTTCGTAAAGGGAGTAACATTTTCGTACGAATTTTTTACTCCGGAGTAAAAATCTCGTGGGAGTATTTTTCTCGTGTTACACCGGACAAAGTCACGTGACGGCGGAACAGTTACCAGTCCCCCGTTTATTTTACGCGAGAATTGGCGAGTGAAGCGAGTGGGGCGAGGAAGTACCATTTCTTGGGCAGTTCTCGTTGCGATGAACACTACCATTTGGCAAGCGAGGGCGAGGATGCCTTGGGGTCGCTCGCTACGCTAGAACAAAATGGAGGCCGCGCAGCTGCAAATCCGATTGGCTTGTCCGTGGCTGATAACCGAGTAGTGTAGACGACCTTTTTGGTGTCAACCAATGGTCACACACACACACACGCACACACGCACACACACACACACACGCACACACGCACACACACACAACCACATACACACACACATACGTACACTTTTTCAAAGCAACACACTCACATCCTTTTTGTGCAGGAACAAGACTTTACATACTTTTCATCATACACACATAAACATTAAAGGTACTGAACTTGTCAAATCCAGGTGCACGGAGCCTCTGGGGCTTTTAGTCATACCTCAGGCAGCTATCCGTTAGAAGAACTACCAAGTTTCATTGACTTGCACCCAAAGAGTCAAGAACTGCGATTTTTTTACGAATTAATTTCGTACTCGGACCCGGCTGGTCTTGGCCTAATTTTGGATCTAAATTTAGATCAGGTAGATCACCACATCATGCACAAAAAGACACGTCACTAGCAAACTTTGTCAGACGTCATCATGAGTTTGTGTAAAACAAAATGGAGGCCGGAATCACTCAGTTGAATCGAACTCCGACCAAACACCACGTACTAACTAGGTTAATATATGCACTCGCGTGAACTAGAAACTGTCGAGCTTCACAGATGTCGTCGTTGGGTAGTTTTGGGTTTGTTTTACTACCATAGGAGGATTTTTGAACTGTAAATGCACTCAGCTGCAACAAAAACGCAAAACGAAGACTGTGAGCTGCACTGTGCCTTTAAAAGAAAAAGTAAACATGCTCATGCAAAATATCCCAAAGCTACCGCCTCGATCGGGAATCGACCAAGAAGCACACAAGAATTCTCCAGTGTAAAATATAAGAATGATAAGAACACGCACTCGTCCACGTATTGCTAGATAAACCAAATGAATATACATGTACAACCAAGTATCAGCTCGATCAAGAATCGCACGGTGGACGCTAACGAGGACATCTGGGACGGGTTTGGCACTAACAGACTCTCTCCAGACTTCCAGCCAGTCAGCCGTTAGAACCAATCACGCTGACACGCTGTCTCCTCCCCCCTCCCCTATTATTCTCTCTGTCTATATGTCTGTCTCTCTGTCTCTGTCTGTCTGCCATCCTGTCTGTCTGTCTGTCTCTCTCCATACTTCGCTCTTTTTCCCCAATCCCCTGTTACCCTCCCTCCCTCTCCCTTTCTCCTTGTCTCTCTGTCTCTGTCTCTGTCTCTGTCTCTCTCTCTCTCTCTCTCTCTCTCTTTCTCTCTCTCTCTCTCTCTCTCTGTGTTACCCTCTCTGTGTGTTTCTACCCCTCACTCCATTTATCTCCCTCTCTCCCCCTCTCACTCCCTCCTCTCTCTCTCTCTCCCTCTCTCATTCCTTTCTCTCTCACTCTATATCTCCCATTCCCCCCCCACCCCTCTCTCCCTCCATCTCTCTCTCCTCCTCCCTCTCTCTCTCTCTCCCTCTCTCTCCCCCTCTATCTCCCCTCTCTCATTCTCCTCCCTCCCTCTCTCTCTCCCCCCTCTCTCTCTCCCCCCTCTCTCTCTCTCTCTCTCTCTCTCTCTGGGTGCCAGCCTAAGCTTTTACTGCCTTTGCCATGAGCGGGGGACTGACGATGCTACGAGTATACGGTCTTGCTGAAAAATTGCATTGCGTTCAGTTTCATTCTGTGAGTTCGACAGCTTGACTAAATGTTGTATTTTCGCCTTACGCGACTTGTTTTTACTTCCAGTAAAAATCTCGTACGCAAAAATAGGATGCGGGCGAAGGGATAATGCCAATAAGTGATCTCGCGCACACGAATGTCGCGCTACCCTCCTTCCACCCCTTCCACCACCAAGACTAACAGGGGACAAGGGTGTACAAATTTCGTACACCTAGCATGAGAAGTTAAATTGCTCGTGTTAGGGTGAAGTAATTTATTCGTTTTTCATTCGTCAGGGGAGTAACATTTTGTGTACGAAATGTTTACTCGGAACTCACCTGTCGTGGGGAGTAATTTTCTCGTGCAATGGGGGAGTGCTTTTTTCGTAAAGGGAGTAACATTTTCGTACGAATGTTTTACTCCGGAGTAAAAATCTCGTGGGAGTATTTTTCTCGTGTTACACCGGACAAAGTCACGTGACGGCGGAACAGTTACCAGTCCCCCGTTTACTTTACGCGAGAATTGGAGAGTGAAGCGAGTGGGGCGAAGAAGTACCATTTCTTGGGCAGTTCTCGTTGCGATGAACACTACCATTTGGCAAGCGAGGGCGAGGATGCCTTGGGGTTGCTCGCTACGCTAGAACAAAATGGAGGCCGCGCAGCTGCAAATCCGATTGGCTTGTCCGTGGCTGATAACCGAGTAGTGTAGACGACCATTTTGGTGTCAACCAATGGTCACACACACACACACACGCACACACACACACACACACACACACACACAACCACATACACACACACATACGTACACTTTTTCAAAGCAACACACTCACATCCTTTTTCTGCAGGAACAAGACTTTACATACTTTTCATCATACACACATAAACATTAAAGGTACTGAACTTGTCAAATCCAGGTGCACGGAGCCTCTGGGGCTTTTAGTCATACCTCAGGCAGCTATCCGTTAGAAGAACTACCAAGTTTCATTGACTTGCACCCAAAGAGTCAAGAACTGCGAATTTTTTACGAATTAATTTCGTACTCGGACCCGGCTGGTCTTGGCCTAATTTTGGATCTAAATTTAGATCAGGTAGATCACCACATCATGCACAAAAAGACACGTCACTAGCAAACTATGTCAGACGTCATCATGAGTTTGTGTAAAACAAAATGGAGGCCGGAATCACTCAGTTGAATCGAACTCCGACCAAACACCACGTACTAACTAGGTTAATTTATGCACTCGCGTGAACTAGAAACTGTCGAGCTTCACAGATGTCGTCGTTGGGTAGTTTTGGGTTTGTTTTACTACCATAGGAGGATTTTTGAACTGTAAATGCACTCAGCTGCAACAAAAACGCAAAACGAAGACTGTGAGCTGCACTGTGCCTTTAAAAAAAAAAGTAAACATGCTCATGCAAAATATCCCAAAGCTACCGCCTCGATCGGGAATCGACCAAGAAGCACACAAGAATTCTCCAGTGTAAAATATAAGAATGATAAGAACACGCACTCGTCCACGTATTGCTAGATAAACCAAATGAATATACATGTACAACCAAGTATCAGCTCGATCAACAATCGCACGGTGGACGCTAACGAGGACATCTGGGGCGGGTTTGGCACTAACAGACTCTCTCCAGACTTCCAGCCAGTCAGCCGTTAGAACCAATCACGCTGACACGCTGTCTCCTCCCCCCTCCCCTATTATTCTCTCTGTCTATATGTCTGTCTCTCTGTCTCTGTCTGCCATCCTGTCTGTCTGTCTGTCTCTCTCCATACTTCGCTCATTCTCCCCAATCCCCTGTTACCCTCCCTCCCTCTCCCTTTCTCCCTGTCTTTCTGTCTCTCTCTCTCTCTCTCTCTCTCTCTCTCTCTCTCTCTCTCTCTCTCTCTCTCTCTCTCTCTCTCTCTCTCTCTGTGTTACCCTCTCTGTGTGTTTCTACCCCTCACTCCATTTATCTCCCTCTCTCCCCCTCTCACTCCCTCCTCTCTCTCTCTCTCCCTCTCTCATTCCTTTCTCTCTCACTCTATATCTCCCATTCCCCCCCCCACCCCTCTCTCCCTCCATCTCTCTCTCCTCCTCCCTCTCTCTCTCTCTCCCTCTCTCTCCCCCTCTATCTCCCTCTCTCATTCTCCTCCCTCCCTCTCTCTCTCCCCCCTCTCTCTCTCCCCCCTCTCTCTCTCTCTCTCTCTCTCTCTCTGGGTGCCAGCCTAAGCTTGTAGTTGGCTCGTCGTCGCAGAGCGGGTTTCTCCAAGCAGTCCGTAGTGGAGTTCACGCTTTCATAGCGGTCTGCGACACGTTTGCTGGCGTTGCATTTTGAAAGAAGAACGTCGCACGCATGCGATGTTTGTGACCAAATGCGTGCGTTGCGTGCATACACTTCATTGGAGTATGCATAGATTCTGGGAGTGAAAAAAGCAGTGGTGACTATTTCGAAAGAGTGTGATTCGGATGTTGAAACGAGTACGCGAAGAGTCAACTGTTGTGGCGTTTTGGGATAAGAAGGTAACGTGACTGTTCTGTAAAACATATCGTGTTTTTTTATTTTTTATCTGAGTGCAATATTTACTGTGTTTTTGTAGTGATCTTCGTATATTGATCATTTTGTGCGTGGTACTGTCCGACTTTGTTTTGCCGG
>NC_090253.1:50497846-50502777 GCF_037325665.1 Littorina saxatilis | reverse complement strand
GTGTGAACGTACTAAAGAACGTACGGTGTCTGTCTGTTTTGAATGTGTACATGTAAGAACAGTGCCTTTAAAGTCAGTCAGCCCAGCGATAGAAAGTGTGTTATGACATCTTCAATTACCGAGGGCATTTTGCCTGTAAGATTAAGTGTGTGGGAAGAGGGGAAGGGGAAAGGACGACGAGGGAGTTGCGTGGGACGAGGATTGAGGAATAATTGTATGCATATAAATGTCCGGTGAACTTTAAAGAAACAAAACACAAAATACACTGCCTTTAAAATCACAGGACGCGAGAAAGCTGAACCATATGACCCGCTGTGGGGGTTGGCCGAAATGCATCATTTATTCCATGGGAAAATCAATCTTATGCCACCAGCCTTATCACACACACACACTCGCTTGCATTCGCTGTAATGGATAGCAGACAAAACGTTCTGGCGACAGTCCATGAATTACCCAGTGCCAACTGCTTTCCACTGTATTGTAAACACTAGGCGAATGCCTATTTTTGTAAATGTGTGTTTATAGTTTGCTTATAACGATTCCCTATACGAGCCACGAAAGTGTGAATTGGATGTTCTTAACAAAAATAGAGCCAAATCAGGATGACTTATCTACAACTGAACGTGGGAAACGGACAGTGGCAAGTTTCTGGTTGTTCAAACAGAGAGTATTCAGAATGCAGAATTGTTTTACCAGGGAGAGAGAGAGAGAGAGAGAGAGAGAGAGAGAGAGAGAGAGAGAGAGCGAGAGAAAGAGGGAGAGAGAGAGAGAGAGAGAGAGAGAGAGAGAGAGAGAGAGAGAGAGAGAGTAAGAGAGAGAGAGCCAGAGAGAGAGAGAGACAGACAGAGAGAGAGAGAGCCAGAGAGAGAGACAGAGACAGAGAGAGAGACAGAAACAGAGACAGAGAGACAGAGAGAGAGAGAGGGAGAGAGAGAGGGAGGGAGAGAGGGGGAGAGAAGGAGAGGGAGAGAGAGAAGGAGAGAGAGAGAGAGAGAGAGAGAGAGAGAGAGGGAGAGAGAGAGGGAGAGAGTATAAGAGTAAGACTAAGAGAGAGAGAGAGAGTGGCAGACAGACAGACAGACAGACAGACAGAGAAACAGACAGAGACAGACAGCCAGACAGACAGACAGAGAGAGACAGACAGACAGATAATAATTGTGTCAATATTATATAGTGTCTCTCGTCCTAAACGTTGCGGAGGCAGTCAATGAATTGTCAGGTGCAGACTACTTTGCACGTTATTCCAAACACTAGACGAACGCTCAGACAGAATGTCTCCGTATTAAAGCCTTCTCGATGAATCGTGGTGGCGCAAACCGTGTGAATTATGAGCTCTTCAAAGACATTTATAAATCAATTGATCTTTTTAGGGCTGTGTTCCTTGCCATTATGCAAAACTTTTTTTTTGTAAATGCTGCCACAAACGTACACACTCTACTTAAAGGCAGCTGCTTGTTTTCCTCTTGTGACAGGGGAGGCTACCGCTCCTTTCACAGCAGACTCTGCACCCGAGTTGTTGGCCTTTAAAGTCAACACCGGTGAGTTGTGGAATTCTGTTTGTGATGGGGTCTGGTGGTTTCCGATTGTCTGTGTGTTCATGGAAACCTTCGGGTTTGCATAACAGATTTTATAGGGCTAAGAAATTAGCCCTAACATTTTCAATCCTGTTTGATTGCACTTCGCTTCCCGAGGTGATCGTAGTGTTTCAGCACTCGGTTACACTCTTTTCACTAAATCAATGTTCTATGGTTCCGTTTTGAGCAAGGTATAATCAAATTTGCTTGAGATTACTTCAAAAGTTTAAAAAAAGAAGTTATCATTGATTTTGTGTCAAAAGAGACCACGGCTAATTGAGATGAATGTCCCGTTTAGAATGTCATTCGTTATTATCATTATTTTCCAACACGGTCAAACTATTAGCACTGATTGCGTTTCCAGCTGAGGGAAATCAAAGCAGGACAGGGAAAACAGGGGTTGGGGGGGGGGGGGGGGGGGGGAGTCGAGGTGGAATGGGTTTAAAGAGTACAATGTGCATGTGTGCGTGGCTATAATGATTATAAATGTTAGTGTTCAATAACAGAGTGATAAGTAAAAACTATCTCCAAAAAACAAAAAGGTATTTTAAAAATGTTCATAAAAACTCAATCAAAAACAAGTACTGGAGTAAATAAAACATGAAGTGCACGCCCTTCTGCCTTACCGCCCCGCCCCCCCTCCCCCTCTCAAACCCCTGAACCCTCGAACTGCCCGCCCCCTATCCCCAGTCCCTTAACAAGAAATAAATACATTTGAGATTGAAAAAGAACGCTTTTTTTTCAAAATTGTCAAAAGGAATAATAAGAATTAGGATGCTGAAACTAAGAAAAATAACCATCTTCAGTCTTACTCGCGCGTGCCTAGCGAAACCCTGCGTTTGGAACAAAACTTACACCCATCTCGTGCAGTCCTCGTGCGATCACGTCACGCAAATGTCTGCGTTTTTAAACAACCCAAAAGAACCACTCGCCCGCGAAGACAGAAAAGAAATGCGACCTCTCCTATTACGACGTCGCTTTTGTCGATCTCAGTCAGTGATTAGAAAGTGCACAATCACAACCCTATTGATCCCTGTTAGTCTGATTATAATTACCAATGGCTCAGCCGCGAAAACTTGTATTCGTGAGTGCCGAGGATTGTAGAGTTTGCGGAGAGAACGAACGAATTGTTATACGGATCAGCTACAATGATTCCATGTCATTTGTAGACTTGTAGAGTTTGCGAGATAACAAACGAATACTTATACGGATCCGATACAACTTTTTCATTATTTTTGTGTTCATATTGTTATAACCGAATTGCTTGGGAGACCGGGTCGCTTCCTCGCAACGGAAGGCTGGCAGCAAAGCGGCGACATGAGTCATCACATAAAGTTGGTTCGTGTTCGTCCCGGTGTAGCGATGTGAGATCACGGTCTCTGTCACCTTTCGGACTCGATGTATACTCAAAACTGAAATGTTGTTTCCTGGTCAAATTAAAGAAGTTAACTTATTTAAGGACAAAAAGAATGTCAGTTTCTTGCATGTGAAAGAAATCGGTCGTGAAATGTAATAGATTTCACCCCAAAATTCGATGTCTTCAAAAACGTGTACCGAGCGGTTACGTTCCTTGAATGAGAAGGGAAACATTGTAGGATGAATCACATTTCTCCCCCCGCGGGTTAGGGGGAAGAATTTACCCGATGCTTCCCAGCATGTCGTAAGAGGCGACTAACGGATTCTGTTTCTCCTTTTACCCTTGTTAAGTGTTTCTTGTATAGAATATAGTCAATTTTTGTAAAGATTTTAGTCAAGCAGTATGTAAGAAATGTTAAGTCCTTTGTACTGGAAACTTGCATTGTCCCAGTAAGGTAATATATTGTACTATTTTGCAAGCCCCTGGAGCAAATTTGTGATTAGTGCTTTTGTGAACAAGAAACAATTGACAAGTGGCTCTATCCCATCTCCCCCCTTTCCCCGTCGCGATATAACCTTCGTGGTTGAAAACGACGTTAAAAACCAAATAAAGAAAGAAAGAATCACATTTCTAAGTTTAAATTAAAAAAATAGTCGGACAAATGTGACCACATGAATGTAAAGTACCCAAGGTCGATCGTCAGTACTATTGAAGGATGTTTTTTTGTTCAGTGTGGAGTTTATACAAGATCAAGGAGGCCGAGTCAGAAAGGTGACAGAGTCCGTAATCTCACATCGCTACACCGGCATGGATTCGAACCCGTGCTCTATAGACTGAGCTAGTAGGCCTTCCTGTATGGCGTGCCTTTCCTTTTCTCCGATAGTCGTTGTAACATTTGCTCAACCGACGACGGAACGGCCCAAACCCGTTCTTAGTATTCGTTCGTTCTTCCCGCAAGTTCTTTAGCGTGAACCTTTGGGGTAAGGCGAATGACCCAAAACGGCTCTTTGCTGTCCGAACAGTACAAGGTAGGTCATGTTTTTATTATATTTAGTCAAGTTTTGACTAAATATTTTAACATCGAGGGGGAATCGAAACGAGGGTCGTGGTGTATGTGTGTCTGTGCGTGTGTGTGTGTGTGTGTGTGTGTGTGTGTGTGTGTGTGTGTGTGTGTGTAGAGCGATTCAGACTAAACTACTGGACCGATCTTTATGAAATTTGACATGAGAGTTCCTGGGTATGAAATCCCCGAACGTTTTTTTCATTTTTTTGATAAATGTCTTTGATGACGTCATATCCGGCTTTTCGTGAAAGTTGAGGCGGCACTGTCACGCCCTCATTTTTCAACCAAATTGGTTGAAATTTTGGTCAAGTAATCTTCGACAAAGCCCGGACTTCGGTATTGCATTTCAGCTTGGTGGCTTAAAAAGTAATTGATGACTTTGGTCATTAAAAATCTGAAAATTGTAAAAAAAAAATAAAAATTTATAAAACGATCCAAATTTACGTTTATCTTATTCTCCATTATTTGCTGATTCCAAAAACATATAGATATGTTATATTTGGATTAAAAACAAGCTCTGAAAATTAAATATATAAAAATTATTATCAAAATTAAATTGTCGAAATCAATTTAAAAACACTTTCATCTTATTCCTTGTCGGTTCCTGATTCCAAAAACATATAGATATGATATGTTTGGATTAAAAACACGCTCAGAAAGTTAAAACAAAGAGAGGTACAGAAACGCGTGCTATCCTTCTTAGCGCAACTACTACCCCGCTCTTCTTGTCAATTTCACTGCCTTTGCCATGAGCGGTGGACTGACGATGCTACGAGTATACGGTCTTGCTGAAAAATGGCATTGCGTTCAGTTTCATTCTGTGAGTTCGACAGCTACTTGACTAAATATTGTATTTTCGCCTTACGCGACTTGTTTGTATTAAGCTTGAATGTCTTCTGATTGAAATCAATAGTAGAGATTTGTTGTTGTTGTTGTT
>NC_090253.1:50452846-50492846 GCF_037325665.1 Littorina saxatilis | reverse complement strand
TCCCGACTGACTGACTGCTCCTGATCCTAAAACTCTTTTTGACCGCTCACAACTCGCAAACTTGACAAGGAAAGTAACAACTCTACGATATCCAAGGGACATAGATTGCTCGATGTGCTAACAACCAAAAGGCCCTTGCGCCTGTATAAATAGCATACAAACTTCCACACAAAAACAAAAACAAAAAAAAATAAAAAAATGTGTTTACGGACCTACCGATTTTGTGTGTGTGTTTTCACATCTTTTGTTCGATTACATGCTGCCAAAGGTACTGGCCTTCCGTCATACGCGATCCTGTTTACCACACACACACACAGCGTCTGATCAGGCATCCTTTCATTTGCACGTGCGTACCAACAAAATCGACAGTAATGCTCGCTTCATGTGCAAAGCTAGGATTTCTTCTTTAATTTTGCAGAAAAAGGTGTCAAAAACGAAATAAATAAAATCAATACGAAAATCCCACTCTTTGCAATATTGCCGATCAAAAAGTGTTGTTCTCAATGCTCTATGGAACTGTGCATGTGGTTGGGCGCACACTATGGTGTTTTTTTACGAGCGGGTGCGAATCGCATCCCTTGCAAACCCCAAGATAATTGGGGGCGAGATGGGAGGGGGCGAGATGGGAGGGGGCGAGATGGGAGGGGGTGAGTTAGGAAAAGGCAAATCGGGACGTCACCGTACCTTCTTGGCAAGATTTCGCCCTTTAACACCCAGGATTTACTCATTTCGGACTGACGACGACTTTAAGCACACACATTAAGAACTCGTGAAGTTTTGACCCTGTCTTCCTCGTTGATTTCTCCTTCTTCTTCTTCTTTGTTCATAGGCTGAAACTCCCACGTTCACTCATGTTTTTGCACGAGTTGAAGTTGTACGTGTATGGCCGTTTTTACCCCGCCATTGAGGCAGCCATACGCCGATTCTGGGGGAAGCATGCTGGGTATTTTCGTGTTATTATAACCCACCGAACTCTGACATGGATTACATGATCTTTTCCGTGCGCACTTGGTCTTGTGCTTGCGTGTACACACGGAGGAAGATACGGCACTAGCAGGTCTGCCCATAACTTGACTTGGGAGATCGGACAAATCCCCACCCTTAACCCACCAGGCGGGAGCGGCCGGGATTTAAACTCACGACCTTCCGATTAGGAGGCCGATGTCTTAACCACTAGGCCACTGCGCCCGTCTCTCGTTGATTTTATTTTGGTCTGACGCACATTCTCGCGACATACTTCCATTTTCTCGCGTGTAGACGCGTGACTTTATGTTTCAGTCAATAAAGTGTATCGACCACACGTAACAGTTTTGGAAACAAGCTTGTTATGAACCGTCACGGACTCTTTGGGGTGGCCACCTTTCTCAAGAGCTCGTTTGTGTGGGATTCGAAGCGTTTAGCTACAGTTGACGTACAACAGCAAGGGCTCTTTCACCGCCATATCCTCGCTCGAATTGTACAGCGTTAACTGTCAGTGTGTTCGTTTTACGGTCTGGCATTTAAAGGGTTGTTTGCGAGGTTTCCGTTTACCTTGAGCTTTGATGCAGACCCGAACATAACTGCTAATGTAATGCTTTCATCCTCGTACGCTGCTGCATTTTACGTGCGTGTGTTTCTGTTTGTTTATAACTTGTGTAGGCTGGCTAGCCTTGGTGGTGTTCTGGTTGTTTATAACTTGTGTAGGCTGGCTAGCCTTGGTGGGATTCTGGTGGCTTGCTTTTAATGACTCATGAACTTCAGACGTTGAGCATGTTGCCCTGATCCTAAGACGTGAAATAACTGTTAATTATTTGGGCATCGTAGTTTAAACGATCTTCATTCTTCTTCAGCGTTCCAGGATCAGGCCTCAGATTTCCAGTCTGGTATGGGTTATGAAGTTTGTGGTCGTGTCCAGGTCTTCTTTGGTGCCCCAGAGTTTCTCCGCTAGAGTAGCTCCATACGGCCAGTGCTGTGTCCGTGCGCCTTGGTATAGGGGGCATGCTTGAAATTAATGACATATTCTGTTCTAACTTGTTTTCCAAGAACCTCCCAGTGCTAACTTAAGACACTTTTATTCCAGTCAATCTAAATCCGCTGGTGTTAAGTAGCAGTCTTTCTTAGACCACAGTGTTATTCCAAATAGCCATCAATGTTTGGACTAATCGGGTGACCCCTTATTCAAATAGATGTAATCAGCACGCCTCAAGAAAATTGCATAACACTAGGTTCCAGTCTCGCACCGGTAACTTAAGTACTACGAACAAAAAACAGGATCAATTTTAGTGTCTGGCTGGTCCAGGGTCGTGTCTTGATGGTGCGCTGCATGGCGGAGACATGGGGGTATTCTTGTGCGAATGCGGTTCGGGCTTGTTTCCGTGTGTCGGAAGGAGGTGGGGTGGGTAAATGTAAGTGTGTGGAGTAGCTGTGTGTGTGTGTGTGTGTGTGTGTGTGTGTGTGTGTGTGTGTGTGTGTCAGTCTGTCAGTCTGTCTCTCTGCCTGTCTGGCTGTCTGTCTGCCTATATCTGTCTGTGTGTCTGTATATTTAGCTGGCTGACTGGCTGGCTGGCTGTCTGCCTGTCTGTTTGTCTGAATAATATGTCTGGCTGCCTGTCTGTCTGTCTGTCTGTCTGTCTGCCTGCATGCCTGTCTGTCTGTCTGTGTGTCTGTCTCTCTGTCTGTCTGCCTGCATGCCTGTCTGTCTGTCTATGTGTCTGTCTCTCTGTCTGCCTGTCTGTATGTCTGTCTGCATGTTTATGTCCCTTTACAGTTCCCCTGTGAATACCATCTTACACCGGCCATAACTTGCCCTCATGCCACTCAGGCCTTTTCATTGACAATAATGGGTATTTCGTTTTGTTTCAGATTTGTGTGTCACCCAAAACAGTCCAGTCAATAGGTATACCGACACACGCCAAGAGGGGGAGAGAGAGAACCAGTCCTGTGTGTGATATTTCAACACGTCATCGCACTTAACTCGACTCCCTCATATCGATTTCTTCTCGACGCAAGGCCTCAGAGAGAATAAAACCTGCCAACGAACGCCAGTTTAAGTGTAGGAGGGCCATATTCATTCGTAGCAAATCCAGCTTTATGGATATCTAGGAATGTTCTATGTGACACAAAATGGATGCCTGCAGACAATCAAGATATGTCTGTATCCTGGAATGTTTAATGTGATTTGATTACAATGCTGTCTGTAGTGAATCAAGCTTTAACTGTGTCCAAGAATATTTAATGTGACTTGAGGCCTATTTGATCTTCAGAGATTGCATTGCTAACGGTATTTCAGAATGCTGCTTGTTAAGGAACATCGATGGTGCTTGAAGAAAATGCGGCTGTAAAGGTACTCAAGAATAAATCGGAAACAGACTGCTAGCATTCTCAAAAGAAGAACCATTATTAGACCGTTAAATCATAGACTTAACAAATTATTCAAAAGTATGTCGAACTTCTGGTCCTAGAAAGGGAGAGGCATACAAACAATACCGAGCCAATCAACTCCAGAGAATCCGGCTTCAAAAGTGTGGACGGAATTCCCTTGGTGCTAAAGGTTTTTTCGCCGTCTTCAAAAGCCTAAAGAAGGATTTTGTTCGCGTCAATTTTCGGAACGGAGTTTCCTTCAAATCCTATGAAATAACTACTTGTTGCTTTTTATTGGCGTTATTCTGAGAAGGATTCGTTGGCCTGAAGTAGGCTTGGAAGGATCTTAATTCAGCTGTGACTTACAATGTTGGGGAGCAATGCTGTTTTCCAGGTCTGATTTTGTTCAGAGGATTTGAATTCCTGTGTGCGGGAAACATTTGTTTCCCACTGACAAAGGTTTCTTTTTGCATCTCATTAAAACAAACACAAAACATGTTCAGTGAAGGGCTGTGTTTATAGGAAGTGTTGAGACCGACTTTGTCTTTCGTTGCCAGCGACGAAGACATTTTTCGCTGATGATTATAACAAATACATGTGCAGCGAAGAGTTGTGCTTAAATAAAGTGCGAATGACAGCGTTTGCCTTTCACTTAAAACGAAGACGACATTGTTTCCTGATGTGTTAAACGAGCTTTGTGTCTGAAAGACTGACGCGAATGCATACATCCAGTGTGTACCGAAATAAGCGATCTGTACTGTGATGACGATTGCATTGTAGTGTCGCTTTTAATGCGTTTACTTTACGTTCGCCTCGGGATGAAAACGAGCTTTGTGTCTGAAAGACTGACGCGAATGCATACATCCAGTGTGTACAGAAATAAGCGATCTGTACTGTGCTGACGAGTGCATTGTAGTGTCGCTTTTAATGCGTTTACTTTACTTTCGCCTCGGGATGAAAACGAAGATCGATGAACTTCAATGTCGTCAACACAACGGCTGAAGTAAATCTATACATCGATCTGTTGTCAGAAAAATACTTCAACCCTGCTAGGAATAATAGATAGTGAAACTACCCTGGCCTTTTAAGCCTGACTAAGCCATGTTACAACGGTGTTGGTTCACTAGAATTATCTTTCAAGTTTGATCGAAGCTAGGTTAACACAAAAATGTGAAATCCAGTGCTTACTTTGATAGCGCTCAAATATATCGTCAATCGCCGAGAAGATGCGAGATCTGCTTTCTCAGGTCTCACGCGTCATACACCAAGAGCCAAATAACACACCTTCCTTCGCTTTTCCCGCTTCAGTCTCTTTAGTTGCAAACGAATCAAGAGTTATCTACAGAAAACCTTCAAAACAAACACATACACCACATTTCTCACCCTCTACGACCCTTTGCACGGATTTCAAAATGGAGAGAGCGAAAATTCGTGCAACCAAAACGACGGCTAGCCCTCCAGACGGTTCTCAAGGCACGAAATCACCAAGGGAGCATCATAGTCTGTGCGAAAGGCGGGAAAAAATGAAGCATACGAAGAAGACGCCGCATCCCATTATTCACCCGGATGTAGCGCATGCGCAAATGGAGGAGAACAGTTTGATTCGCTTTAACGAAGACAGTCGGCCCATGTTTTCACCCATCCCCAGAAACCATTCGCCGGACGCTGAAGGAGACGACAGTCCACGTCCAATGTCCGGCAGGTTCGTTTGCTTTTATGTTGGAATGAGAGTGCGTTTGTGTTTGTGTGTGTGTGTGTGTGTGTGTGTGTGTGTGTGTGTGTGTGTGCGTTTGTTTGTGTGTGTGTGTGCTTGTGTGCGTTTGTTTGTGTGTGTGTGTGTGCTTGTGTGGGTCCGGGTGTGTGTGCGTGTGTGTCTGTGTGTGTGCTTGTGTGTGCGTGCGCGTGTGTGTGTCTGTGTGTGTGTGCTTGTGTGCGTTTGTTTGTGTGTGTGTGTGCTTGTGTGTGTGTGTGTGTGTGTGTGTCTGTGTGTGTGTGTGTATGTGCGTGCGTGTGTGTGTGCTTGTGTGTGTGTGTGTGCTTGTGTGTGTGTGTGCGTGTGTGTCTGTGTGTGTGTGTGTATGTGCGTGTGTGTGTGTGTGTGTGTGTGTTTGTTTGTGTGTGTGTGTGTGTGTGTGTGTGTGTGTGTTTGTGTGTGTGTGTGTTTGTGTGCGTATGTGTGTGTGTGTATGTGTATGTGTGTGTGTGTTTATGTGCGTGTGTGTGTGTGTGTGTGTGTGTGTGTGTGTGTGTGTGTGTGTGTGTGCGTATGTGTGTGTGTGTGTGTGTGCGCGCGTGCTTGTATCTGTTTACGCGCACGGGCGTGTGTCTGTGCGAGTGTTTTCAGTCATACACATAATCATCATGTCTATCAGATCATTTACGTCGCAGTTTTCCACCAATTTCCTTACTTCTAAAACCAACCACAAACAAGTCGCGTAAGGCGAAAATACAACATTTAGTCAAGTAGCTGTCGAACTCACAGAATGAAACTGAACGCAATGCCATTTTTCAGCAAGACCGTATACTCGTAGCATCGTCAGTTCACCGCTCATGGCAAAGGCAGTGAAATTGACAAGAAGAGCGGGGTAGTAGTTGCGCTAAGAAGGATAGCACGCTTTTCTGTACCTCTCATTGTTTTAACTTTCTGAGCGTGTTTTTAATCAAAACATAGCATATCTATATGTTTTTGGAATCAGGAACCGACAAGGAATAAGATGAAAGTGTTTTTAAATTGATTTGGACAATTTAATTTTGATGATAATGTTTATATATTTAATTTTCAGAGCTTGTTTTTAATCCAAATATAACATATTTATATGTTTTGGGAATCAGAAAATGATGAAGAATAAGATGAACGTAAATTTGGATCGTTTTATAAATTTTTATTTTTTTTTACAATTTTCAGATATTTAATGACCAAAGTCATCAATTAATGTTTAAGGCACCAAGCTGAAATGCAATACCGAAGTCCGGGCTTCGTCGAAGATTACTTGACCAAAATTTCAACCAATTTGGTTGAAAAATGAGAGCGTGACAGTGCCGCCTCAACTTTCACGAAAAGCCGGATATGACGTCAAAAAAGACATTTATCAAAAAAATGAAAAAAAAGTCTAAGGATTTCATACCCAGGAACTCTCATGTCAAATTTCATAAAGATCGGTCCAGTAGTTTAGTCTGAATCGCTCTACACACACGCACAGACACACACACACACACACACACACACACACACACACACACACACACACACACACACGCACGCACGCACATACACCACGACCCTCGTCTCGATTCCCCCTCTACGTTAAAACATTTAGTCAAAACTTGACTAAATGTAAAAAGCAATGCAGCGTGTCATTGAAAACAAGGCTTTACACATTTTTGTTATGAGGATTTGCATCGAGAACATTGAAACACAAATTTGAAAAACTACCTTAATCAATTTTTGAATAAAGGCACTAATGCCTTTTACGAAACTAATTTCATATGACAAAAAATATACCACTGTGCTCAGTGAGCACCCAGGCTGTTCCGTGTTGGTATGTGACCAAGTAGAGGTGTAGTTTTATCGCATGTAAACGCCTGGCTGGATTTGAGACAGTGTGGCGGACTGGGGCGGAGTAGGCCATTAAGGCCAGTCGGCACCCGGATGTAATTTAACAATTAAGACCAGAGATGACACGGACATTAACATTTGTGACTAATCTAGGGGATCCTTAACGTCCTCACAGGAAATGTTCCTTTCAGGGACATGAGTTGATGATAATCATATTTGTTTCTTTGGCAAACTGTTATATTTGTGTTTCAATAGTCTTGATACAAATGATCAGAAGAAGTGTTAAAAACTGTGTCGTCAATGACACGCTGACTTTTGTTATGTGCTTATTTTTTTTTAGAATAAAGGCATTTGGAGGAAACTGCGGACTGTCACGACGTAGGGGGGGGGGGGGGGGGGGGGGCTTTGGAACCATCACTTCATGGCTGACATATTGCCTATGATTGTTTCAGAGGCGCGAGAGACAAGACAGCATTTCCGTCCATCCACGTGGACAAATGTGAGAAGACCCAAAGACCATCGTACGCATCGGCCAGCCCTGAGCCAGCCTGTCGCAGTCCCGACTCTGACATGGAGGTCGACAACGAGGTGAGACTTGTATTTGGTTACCGTAAAAGCCCCCCCTCCCCTCCCCCTCCCCCCACAAAAATAGAGAAAAAAAGCCTTAAATGAAAGAAAAATACTCCCATCTCACGTCCCCCTAGCACCCCCTCACTACCACCCCACTACTACACATTGGTTTAAACAATGTTTTATTAAATCAAACATGGTACAACAATACAACGATAAACAATAGGGACACGAACTCAAGCGAACGCTTATATTACGCGCCCTACGTAGTTACAAATTAACAAAAATATGATGTCGGACAAACATTACTTATAAACTATGGAACTATCTAGGTAAACAGCATAGTTGAAGCAAACCAAAAAGAACAAGAGAAAGCTAGCAGGAGGAAGAGGGGGAGGGTGGAGGTGGGACGAAAGAATGGTAGGTACATATGAAAGATGAAGGTGGTTAGCGCATACAAAAAGAATATACATAGTACATTGTAAACTGTAATCCAGTGGCAAATAAGCAGTAGTTCGCTGAATATATGATTGAAAAATGTATATAGGATACATGGCATGGATATGCGTACTGAGTCAAATTAACAAAAACGACCAGATTTACAGATAAACGATTGGACACTTTCAAAAATAAGCTTGTTGGTGCGAAGAGAAAGGTTTTCGCTACCATTTAACAATATTTCAACATGTCTGTAATGTACAGGTAGTGCATTTATTGTAGATAGGCGAGCGTCTACGTACAGAGGGCAATGTATCAAGTAATGGTCAGCTGTTTCGTGCAGGTAGCCGCAAGCGCACTGCGGATTTTCCTGTAAGTGGCGTTTGCACAGGTCAGAGTTCAAGTTACTCATGTTTAGGCGCATTCTGCAGTGATGAATCTCTTCCAATCGTTTACCACAGTAGTAATAGGCAGGTACGTTATAATCAGGAATAGTTAGATAGTGTTTGAATTCGCTGATTGAGTTAGTTGTTTTGATGTTGTCTGGCAAGTTGTTCCAAAGGACAGTGGTAGATGGTATAAAAGATCGACGGTATAATTCAGTTTTGCAAGTGGGAACTCTTCTTTCTGATGGTCTTCTTCGGTGATAGGGGTTAACATCAGAAGTTAAAGGTGGCAAAAGTTGTGCTAAGTAATGAGGACATTTGCCAAATACCATCTTGTAATATAAAATTAGTTTGTGTCTGCTCCGTCTTTCTTTTAGGTTACAAAATCCGCTTTCTTTATACAGCTTTTCGTGGCTGGTGCCGCGTACACCACCGATTATAGTCCGAATGGCTTCCAAATGTAATTTTTCCAGTGCAGTTGACCAGTACTCGGTGCAGTTGTCCCATAGGATGTCTGCATAGTCAAAATGTGGAAGAACAAAGGATTTGTACATAGTTTCCAGACTTTTACGATTTAATCTGTATTTGTAATATCTTAAGCACTACTACACATTCTTGAAAGAAGCTCAACCACTTTGACATGCTTCGAGGTTCCTATCCCAACCCAGCAAGAAACACAGAGGCAGCCTCAGGGAAAGGCAAGGGAAATAATTTATCCAAGAAAACCCATGGGGGTACATAAACAAAAATACCAGAAAAAGAAAGACATGCAAGCTCTCAATATATACATGAGCTCATTCTGATAGAATCATTTTTAGAAAAAGAAGGATTTCATAACTCAAAAATAGAAATTCACGGGTTATGACTATATGCAGGTTTAGATATCATTGCGGAAACAAAACAACAATTAACTGACTATATCATTTTAAAATGTCAGCACCAATATTAACAGCTATTGTGTTTTCAGCGTAGCAATAGGGTCCGATATTTAGACGAGACAAGTATAATGCCGACGAGTCGAAGACGAGTCGCATTATACTTGTTCGAGTCTAAATATTGGACCTTATTGCTACGCTGAAAATACAATAGCGATTATATAGCTGTTCTGACCTTGATTTGTTGTTCCAAACTTACACAATGACAGTTTTTGCGTCGATGCGTTGATCTCAAGTTTTGATAGCAGACGCCGTTTCTTATGCGCATTAGTTTTGCGCAGGCGCCACACTGACTTTGAAAAAAAAAAACTCCATTTGACAACACAGCTGTTTCATCGGGAAGTTAAGAGAAAAGGATATGCTATTGACATCTGTAAAGCTGAAAAACATTCCCGAGAAGAATTTCAAGTTGTTAGTGTATGCTGTTGTCGTTTAACATCGTGTGGTACAGATGGCTAAACCGGAACCATGCGTCTTTGTTATTGCCAAACTGCTTTTGGATATTGGCAAAAATGGCCGACTTCCGTAGCATTATGCTTTGATGATGATGTTGAGACCATCCAATCACAGCCCCCGAATTCCCCCACGTGTCCATCAGAATAGCTATATATAACTATTTTAGAATATATTTTATACGGTGAATTAAGCTTCCGAAATCTACGGGAAGACAAGCAAATATACAGGGTATCTCTGAACTTGATTGGTTTTCTTAACACTATCGGTATAAACTGGGCCAATGAGAGCCAATTAAAAAGTCACTCCCGGCGCACATGGGGGAATTTTCTACCCGGTAGTTTGATATGCCAATGACATAGCATTCTGCTCAGTAAACATCTACCGGGAATTAGGTTCCTATTGTCCAAAATTCTATCGGCATGGTCAAAAAAGCCAATTAATCCAGTGCAGATATAACCGGTAGAGTTGCTTCTACCGGTAGAGTTGCTTCTACCGGTAGATTTCGGAAATCTACGGGAAGATTCTATTGGGTAAAAAGTTAGTTTTGGCGTCCCATATGAAATGATAATGATATGGTATTATTTGTAATCTGTCATTTGTTATCTGTACTCTGTACCAATATTTGTAATTATTTATATTATTTTGTAATCTACCGGTGGATGTTACCCGGTAAAAAGTCAGTGTTGGCGTCCCAAAGGAAATGATAATGATGTGGTATTATTTGCAATCTGTAATTTGTAATACGTACCATTATTTGTAATTATTTATATTATTTTTTAATCTACCGGTAGATGTTACCCGGTAAAAAGTCCGTTTTGGCGTTCCATAATTTCCTCCCAGGTGATGTCGACATCTCACAGCAGCAGCGGACTGAACGTCCCCTCGCCCTACATGCATCGTAAGTCAGACGGACGTGTGGTGCTGGTCACTCAAGACTCCAACAGTGGAATGCTGTCCTCCTGGAGCCGTTCAGAAGGCAACCTGCCCGATGCTGTTAGGCGTTCACACTCCACGCCGGGCAGTCACACTCAGCTGCTGGACATCAAGTGAGGGCCTGTGTGGGGTATTGGCTGGTGTTGTGTCGTTTGGGTCGTTTGGTGTGTGTGTGTGTTTGTATGTGTATGTGTGTGTGTGTGTGTGTGTGTGAGAGTGAGTGAGTGAGTGAGTGTGTGTGTGTGTGTGTGTGTCTGTGTGTGTGTTTGTATGTGTGTGTGTGTATGCGTGTGTGTGTGTGTGTGTGTATGCGTGTGTGTGTGTATGCGTGTGTGTGTGTATGCGTGTGTGTGTGTATGCGTGTGTGTGTGTATGCGTGTGTGTGTGTATGCGTGTGTGTGTGTGTGTATGCGTGTGTGTGTATGCGTGTGTGTGTGTATGCGTGTGTGAGTGTATGCGTGTGTGTGTGTGTGCGTGTGCGTGTGTGAGTGTATGCGTGTGTGTGTGTATGCGTGTGTGTGTGTATGCGTGTGTGTGTGTATGCGTGTGTGAGTGTATGTGTGTGTGTTTGTATGTGTATGTGTGTGTATGTGTGTGTGTGTGAGTGAGGACGTCTGAGAATGGAGGTACATTTCCACAGGTTATAAACAAAAAGTCTGGAAAAGTAAGGTCTAGAAAGGGGTAAGTCTTGAATAGGCGGGGGGGGGGGGGGGGGGGAGGGGTGGAGTTTTGAAAGAAGGGTTCCATTATATTACTGCTCTGACATGGCAGTGATCACAATTTCCTTCACGTGTCAGCAGGTATCGCCCGGATTGGCACCCACGGCCAACATTACGTCAGTCGAGTGACGTGGCGCTACACGAGCTGAGACGGGAGGGGCAGAGGAGTCCCGCAACTCCCCGGAGACTAACAGCACACCTCTTGGAGCCTCTCAGTCTCAACCCTGGAGAAAGATCAGTGTCCGCTTCCCATCTGCAGTCTCCGTAGAATGATGAATTCGTGTGATCAACAGTTGGCGATAATCTGTCTTTGCGGATGAAGTTCTTATAACCCAGCGGAAACGAGTGTTCTCTCAACTCTGAAGAAAGATCCCTCTCTGCCTCCGAAGAAACAAATACTGAAACAAATGTATTGGTGGAGAAAGTGTTCTGATTCAACATTTACAGACGGTTGTGTGTTGTTTTCAACGCTGGAGAATTATCTCTGTCTGCAGCCAACCTACAATGTCTACATAGGAATAGAGATTTGACCGTTTTGCTGATAGCGACAATTGTTATTGTGCACCATTTACATTAGGTTGTGTTTTGTTCAACGTCGGAGATATATCCCTGTCTGCAGCCAACCTACTGTCTCTAGAGAAATAGAGATATGACCGTTTTTGATGCTGGCGGAAATGGTATTTTGCAACACTTGCAGAAGGCTGTTTTGTTTTTAACGCTGGGGAGATATCATATAAACAGAGATTTTACCGGGTTTTTTCAGACGGAGGAAGTGTTACAACTCAACAATTACAGAAGGCTGTGTTTTTAAATGCTGGAGAGATATCCCTGTATGTCTCCAACTTTCAGTGTCCATAACAAAAGGATATTGTACTGTCTGTACTCACGAGGAAAATGCCATGATGACACATTTACAGAAGGTTTTGTTTCGTTCAATCCTGTCTGCTTTCAGCCTTCAGTCTCCCTAGAATGATGCATGTGTGAGAACGACAGTCAGATATGTGACCCTCCACCCCGAAATGAGTCGCATGTCACCTCGTCCGGTTCTGCGCTAGGCTTAATATAAGTCCGGGGAGTGTCTTGTAACAGTGTGAGGGTCACATTAATCACAGGCTTATAACTCAAACAAGAGTTGTTGCTCTTTTCTAAAACGGTTTTCACCACTGTATAGAGCATACAAAACTCTTTAGGAAAATGTAAAAATATGAAAATCATGCAAAGGTGGCATGCGACTCATTCCGTGGTGGAGGGTCACATATTGTATGTCTTGGCTGATGAAGTGTTGATCACCCAGCACAAATGTACGTTCTCTTTGCACCGGGGAAAGATTTTTCTCTACCTCCAACATGCAGTTTAAATAGAAACAGCATTTAACTTGTCTTTGCTGATGGAGGAAGTGTTATGATCGAACATTTAGAGAGGACTGTGTTTTCAATGATGGAGACATATTACTCTCTGCAGCCAACCTACAGTATCTTTAGAAATAGTGTTACCGTTTTTGCTGATGGAAGAAGTGTTATGATCCAACATGTGTTCTCACGACACTGGATATACGTATAATTATATCCCTTTCTATCTCTTCCCTGCACACACCAAAGAAACAGAGATTGTTCAACTTTTCGCTGATGTAGGAAGTGTTATAATCCAGTTTCTTACACGTTTTGATCCAACATTAACAGAAGAATGTGTTTTTGGAACCCTGGAGAAGCACATTATTTCTGTCTGTCTCCCTCCTGCAACCTAGCATGATGAATTTGTGTGATCAACAGTCGGAGATTGTATGTCGGTACCGGTGAAGTTCTTATCACTTGACAGAAATGTATGACTGTGTTCTCACCGGCACGGTTGGCCTAGTGGTAAGGCGCCCACACCGTGATCGGGAGGTCGTGGGTTCGAACCCCGGCCGGGTCATACCTAAGACTTTAAAATTGGCAATCTCGTGGCTGCTCCGCCTGGCGTCTGGCATTATGGGGTTAGTGCTAGGACTGGTTGGTCCGGTGTCAGAATAATGTGACTGGGTGAGACATGAAGCCTGTGCTGCGACTTCTGTCTTGTGTGTGGCGCACGTTATATGTCCAAGCAGCACCGCCCTGATATTGGACCTCGTGGTCGGCTGGGCGTTAAGCAAACAAACACACAAAAAATGACTGTGTTCTCGACATCCAGGAGAGGTTCCTCTCTGCCTCCAACTTACAGTCTCCATAGAATCATTGTGAACAGTTGGTGATAAGTTCCGTGATCCCCAGCAGAAATGGATGGTCTCTGAACCTTGGAGAGACTGCATGCCGGCAAACTACTAGTATCCACAGAAGTGTGAAACCATTTGAAGCAGAATGGAACTAATGACATTCTGTGATGGGTGAGCTTTTTGGATTTCACCTTAATAACGATGTGGACATTTTCAATGGTGTAATAGCTAGGTCATTGTGATACTAAAGCTAAGGCCCTGGTGCTCTTACTAGAACACAACTCTGAACGATTCTATTGTACCCTTTGACAAGTCTGTCTGCTAGCGAAATCAGGTTATGTATAGTAGTGAAGACTTACGACCTAGTAATGGAATTCGCGTGTTGTTGTTTTATCGAGGAGGAGAAATCCTTGCCAACCAACGGAAAGTGATGATCCCTCAACACTTGAGAGATACCCCTGTCTCCCAGTATAGTTTAGTTGTCATGCAGAAAGAGATGTGCTCTTGAGAGCAACTATCACATATTTGACCGACTTCATTAATGAGGTGTTTATCAACCCAGCAGACACGTATGTTCTCCATGTTAAACAAAGGGGAACTTAATTGTGACAATGTATTCATTTATTGTTATGCCTCGCCAACGATGAAAAAAAATATCCATATAAGAATGCATCACTGTGAGTGAAACGCGACCCCCGAATTCGGCCTGTGGCTGCCTGAAAGGCGGGGTGAAAACGGCCATACACGTAAACACCCATTCATGCAAAAACATGAGTGAACGTGGGAGTTTCAGCCCATGAACGAAGAAGAAGAAGAAGAAGAAGAAGAAGAAGAAGAAGAAGAAGAAGAAGAAGTGAAACGCTGCGTTTTGGCCCTCTCTGCTCGAAAAGGGTCCAACTGGGTCAATACTGTTTTGGGAACCGTGTCTGCGAACGAAAGTGGGTTCTGCAAAGTTGTAAATCCTTTCAAAACAAACTTTTTTTGGAGAGGGAATACTTGCCTTTCACTCAGAAGTTTTGATCTCTCAACAATGGGGACATAAATCACTGTCTGGCTTTATCCCGTGCAGTAACCATAGAAACAGAGAGTGTCGTGCGTGTACTAAGGAAACAGTCTTTTCTTCTGATTCAAAATTTACATAAAGATGCATTCTCACAACGCATGCGATATATTTCTCTCTGTACCCAACCTAAATTCTCCATAGATTGATGAGTTTCTGTGAGCGACAGTGGGAGATTAAGTTCTTGTAACCCAGCAAAACTGAATGTTTTGTGTGGGGTTTTGTTTCAACACGGTAGAGACTGCCAGCTACCTGTATTATGGTCGTCATCATGTGCAAATTGTTTTCTCAATGTCAGTCATTGCTGTGACATATGCATGTTGACGGCAACATAGGTTTACCTTCCCTTGCGCGGTAATTATACTGTACACGTCTAACCATTCCATCAGGCGAATAGAGCAATGCATTTGCGAGTTGCTGGCAACATAGGTCACCTTCCCTGTGCGCGTTGATTATACTGTACACATATAACTATTCCTCCAGGCGAATAGAGCAATGCATTTCCAAACGTTCTCATTTTCTGTGAGTGTTCGATCAAATTGTGTTAATTATCACATCGTGTACTGTTTCTTGGAACTGTTGTCGATCTTATTCACAGGGACCACTTAGTACCAGTTTCCAGTGACACAGACCCATCAGTGCGTTGACAAACACGCTATATATAATTTGATCGTAATGCGTAATACTGCTTTGCATTGCAGTCATCAGGAGACTGATTCGTTAGCACAAGGATTTTCTTAGCAATGACCTCGGGTATGGATCTACGTGCTTTTTATAGTGTACATGAAAGAGGAAGGTAATCTGAATGTGATGATGATGGCTGGTTTGAAGTGTGATGATAGTCGTGGTGATTTCACGCTGTTGGTACGCTTCATGGTGAACTTATTGGTCTCGACGAGAACCTGAAGGATTATAAATAGGTCGGGGAGAGTGTCTTTTAGCCCGTTGGTTGGCAAGATGTCAGTATGGAATACACGTGGAATACAAGCTCGTATTTATCCATGTGTGTTACATGTGTGTACACATTTACTCCGTATATTGACAAAATGGCGAGAAACTGGTCGAGCTTTCCTGAAGTCTAGCGTTGTGTGGTGGGCATGGATCATTTGGTACTTTGACATGTTTTTCTTGTGTTCTTCTTTACTCGTTTATGACCTCCGTTTTATGAATTATCTGTGACTTTGATTTATTATTTCACTAGAGAAAGGGGGAATGTACGTTCTGGCTCACTGATTCCGACAGACCCTAAATATTAACGCAAAATAGGCTTCTGGACTAAACTTTTACTAAAATGAAACATGCGACAAAATCAGAAAATTACTGCATAAATCCATACAAAAAAAAAATACAGTAAAGTAAGGTTGTTTTGAACCAATTCCGGGTCTGTCGGAATCAGTAACCCAGAACGTACATTCCCCCTTTCTCTTATACAACATTCTTAAGCTCAATACGCTCTCTCATTTACTTCATATGTTCTTTCACTGTTAGAATTATATCTGATACATGCAATGTGACTGTCTAAACGAATAGTTAACTCTTTACAAGTGATTCTATTTTTACTTTTTCTTCCCGTCCTATTTGAATCCCCTTTTTTAAAAACTGCTTTTTCAGATCTTCTATATCGAGTGGCTTGTTATATTCAGCTCGTGTTTTTGTTTGAATACTTGCTTTCTTACTTTTGTAGTCATCAAAGTCTGTTTGTATCTGTTTGAATTCTTCGTCAGAAACTTTTGAATCTTCAAGTGCTTTACTGATAGACAATTTTAGGCTAGACAATTTTGATGATGCAAGAGTGGAAATGGATTCGTGTTTTTCAAGCTTTTTCACAATTTTTTTCATTATAGCTGATGCTATAAATGATAAACCACCAACTGCTGCTGCGACACCACCTAGGATTAGAGAAACTGGAGTCCCTACTCCGGTAGCTAACAGAATTGTTCCCGTTACACCTGCAGCTGATGCAAGGATAGTAGAACCAGTGCTGGCATTAGAAAGGCTGTTGTAAGTTGTTGAGTACTTACGTCTAGCGCGAGAATATTTTTCTAATTCATCTTCTAGTTGTTTTTGTATATTACTAATGTGTGCCAGTCTGAATTGTTGACTTTCTGCTGCACTTTCATCAATATTAGGATAAAGCTTCACACTGCTAGTCATCTTTTTAATGCAAAATATAAAATATTTATCTTAATTCTCACTCGCCAGTGTTTCTGCTAAGCTTTGAAGCTGTTCATTGCTTAACACCTTATCTGTATAGTAGAAAGCAATCAAATCAAGATAAGTAAGATTAATACTTCTTATTTCTGTTAAATTATTTATATCTGCGTTAACAACAACATTTTGGTTTGACGTCTGTTTTTTTATTGTGTTAGAATCCTTTTGAACAGCAATAAATACTCTGACTTCTTCAACATTTAATGGTCTCCAGTTGAGATTTATTCCTCTCATTAGAACAGTGTTTGTGGTTTCTTCCCTTTTCCTGACAACTATATCAAATATCATAGTTGCATTCTGCCCTATTGGAAGCTTGGGTATAAAATCGACAATGGTGTCAGCGTCCTTTTCAACACTTTGTTTTCTGTGAATGAGATAGTTGTTCTTATGGAAAGGTTTAACTGCAACTTCTCCCCTGCTGTTAAACGCAGGAACAAGGCTAACAATTAGTGGTTTAGCATTGATTGACTTACGGAATGTGTCGTCTTTTCCAACAAGAGTGTATGGACTCACAAATTCAAACTTCATTTCCCAGTCAATCTTTTTGATAACAGGACTAAGTACCCATTTTTTATTCTGATGTTTCCACATGTAGTATATGTCATCGACAATTGGATCAGGTACATTAACATCACGGATTTGACCTAGTTTGAGAAATCTTGGTTTCTTTTCATCGTCGATTTCCTTTCTCTTGTAATGACCAGTGTCTGTAAACTCGAATGCATACACTGCACCAACTTCAGCATTGCTCTCAAAGTCGATAGCGTCTGCTAAGTCTTTCAACTCTATAGTTGAACATGCAACAGGATAAACTATTGTAGGTCCACTCGACATTTTAATACTCAATATTTTATGGAACTATTTCCAATGTAATGTTAAACAAACAATCAACTGGTTGTCCACTTTGATTTTTCAGATCAATGTGTAGGAATTCATGACACCCTTCCTCCAAGTCCTTGAACTGAAGTGTCTTAAATGTTGGCACGTGCATTTTACAAAAAGAGGCATCACTCGGTGGAAGAATTCTAAGCAGATCAGAACGCTGATCATTAAACAGATTATAGGATGTGTTAAGCTCTCTCATGTGAACAAACAGTACACTGTTAACATCCATGTCAATGGGACGTGTTCCCTTGTATGCATTTGTAATTCCAAGCATATCAAGGAGTTTGGTTGGAAACTCAAATGATCTGTTTACTTCTCTAGTTTTGGGCATAGTAAGAGTAGCAATGAGACTTGCATGATTTAAACTCGCTGTAATACCTACTGGAGCAAACAATTCTTTCTCTAAAGTGCAGAAGTCATAGTAACCATCTTCTACAGAATGTGTTTTACCATTAATTCGAACCCAGTTGTTATTCTTTTTTTTACTGATATTATACCAAGTAACCTTGTACATAATTTCATGCAGTGCAACTTTCATTCCTCCATTTTGATTGTTGATAGGGTTTGCAAGTTTAACTGGCACACTAGTCTTCACATTTGTTAGTGTGATAAACATTTTTTATTCAACAACAAAAATGAGTCAGTATAAATTCAACAAAGACGTTAAATACAAAACTGGACCATATTACAATCCAAAGACTATTTCTTTCCATGAGTTGGACTTTGCTGTAACAGAAACAGAATCCATTCGCGTTAAAGTGCCTGACCCATTCCATTCTTACCTAAATCCCCCAATCAAAAATGATAGTGTTCCAAAGATGTGGAACTCTCACCCAATTCAGTTCTATCAGAATCAGTTAAACTTTGCAATATTCTGTGCAACCACAGGATGTGGAGTGTCCTATGCAGACCACATGAATAATTCAAACTTACTGACAAAGTGTGTGTACACATTTCACGTTTACTATCAGTGCAGGAGAATCTTGTCTGAACTTCAGGCACCAATGCCGCATGAAAAGAGCTGGAACCCATTCAACAATAGGATAAACATGAAAGTGTATGAGCGTCTCTGCAATGAATTCAATATAGATTTTAAGACCGACTTTAGGCAAAAGCAAGACAAAAACCATGGTATGGGAACACTATATTTATGGGGTGTCCACAGGAGGTATAATTTTGATTACTGGCCAGGTCATACATCTTTTTCTTCAAATGTGCAGGTACAGTTAGGATCAATAGAACAACAGCACCACAATGCATGGACTACTTTTATATTAGACACAGGCAAAGGTTTCACTGGATCAGGTGTTGAAAGGATCAATGAATCTATCCGAACATATGCGTGGTGCTTGCTAGGCTCGCAGGCACAGACACGATCAAACATAATGAGAACAAGCACAGGGTTTGGTGCACAGAAACAGTTGTTATCAAATTTAGAAGATGTCATAAACTCTGCAGTTGATCTGCCTTCCAGCATCAAAAGGTATCAAGACTCTCTCCGTTATGCAAGATCAAAAGTTGACTTTGCTGTTGGTAACTGCCTTTACATGTTACCTTCTGATCTCCAGCTGCAGATTGGAACAATAACAAATTATAACAATGAAATCATTATTGCTAGTGACACCCAGCCGCTTGGAAAGGGTGAAGAACTGAATTCAGAAATCAGAACGATGTTACAGCCATATCACAATGAACAGAAACAAAGCGTGACAAGTGAAGATCACGCTGCAGGTGAAGATCATTCTGTCACTAGGGATGATCAAGCTGTTAGTATTAGTGATGATCATGAATCGCAGAAGACTGCTCTAGTAATTGGTGGAGTGGGTGTAGGCTTACTTTTGCTTTATTCTCGTTAGCAGAACACCTGCAATTAAAACTATTAGAGTCCAGAGATGTTCAGCCATGAAACCAACAACTTTACATGCAAAAGATAACAGCCAGCTAACAATTGAACCAATGATTCCTGGAAGTGCACCCAAAGCTTTTGCTGCTAGTTTCTTTAATAGTTCTGCAATGTGTTTGAGTTGTTTCTTTACCCATCCCGGATCAGATGGAGATGAAGGTGAGGGTGGAGGTGGAGGTGTGACAGTGCCACCTGTGAGTGTTAACACTAATGTGCTTATTGCAAATCCTAACGCAGTTAGTATACTAGCTATTGTGATTCCCTGCTCTCTGAAAAGCGTTCTAATTCTTTCAGCAAGAGTTGTGTCTTCGTAAAGGATTCTTTGAATTGTATTTTTTATTCTGCTGACCTGTGTTCTCAGTTGTTCTCTATTGTTACTTAGAACTTCTAACCTTATGGCTTTCTCCTCCTGCAAATCTTTTAAACGCTTAGAAATTCTGTTTTTTACTTCTTGTTCTAGGTTCAAATCATCAGCATCAGCAAGTTTTTGTTTCTCTTTGTTTATATCTTCATCCAGCTGACCTAGTTTTGACAGATTATTTGCTATTTCACCTCTGATGGTTTGTAGTGATTGATTAAGGGCTTCTATTTCTCTCATAGGTAATAGTTCATGTGGAGTCTTCAGTGAAGTTTCCTCAGAAAAAGAAGTCTCCATCTCTTGTATAAGTTGATCAGCCTCTTCTGCAATTTTATTAAGATCTTGCAATGGAACAGATTCTATTTGAGTAGCAGTTGGTAGTCCTAGTTCTGCTTGTTGAAGTAAGGAAACAACATGGGAAGCTGATGACCGTGTGCTAGGCACAATATCTAATTGCCTAAGTCGATTAGCAGTAAGTTTTTGTTTTAGTGAAACTTTTGATAGAAACTTAGCAGGATTAGATTTATATGTAAGTTGGACTTTTTCTCCTTTATCGTTAGTTGTATATAAATGATTTGCTTCCATTTTGAACTGGTTTGGATCTAAAACATCAGGTTCTTCTCCTAAACTTTTGTAGAAATCTCTAACTTTACCTTCCAGAAGTTCATGTCGTGCCACCTCATAATGCAGTGAATGATGGTAGGGAACCAAAGGGATTGCTTCGCTCATGTCGTCCGCTGGCTCAAATAAATCTTCAAATCCACCTTCTGCCATTTGTAACTTATTTTTTATTTTGAAAATAAAAAAAGATGGCACAATCGTTCGGTTCTGTTCTTGATCCTTACAGAAGGCTGAAAGAACCTCTCGGGGTAAAAGGAATAAGGCAAACAGTTATAGTTACAAATAATCCTTCTACTATTGATCAGAATGAAATACTTACTGTTAGGTTTCCTAATCTAGGTAAGAACGATGTTATTGTACCAGGCACTGTAAGACTATCATTCAAATTAGAATTAGAATCTGGCTCAGATGAAAATAGGACTTTGGCTTATAATGTAGGAAGAGCAATTGTGAGGAAGATTACTGTCAAACTGGAAGGGCGGGAAGTGATGTCATTGAATAATGCAGATGTATTTTTAGTTTACGCAGATAATTGGTTGACTGACAATGAAAAGAAAAACAGAGTGTTTCAAGGGATTCAGTCAGACAATGGGATAAAAGTTAGAATAGGAGCAGGAGATAAAGCTGACAATAACAAAAAAGATAACGCTGTCAATGTTGCTTTTGGAAACAAATTTTGTATTCCACTTGACTTTGAACTCATAAATTCACATCCTCCCTTCTATCAAGGAGCATTGCGTGACAGGCTGTCATACGACCTGACTTTCAATAGTTATGATCGTGTTATGCTTTCACAAGACCCGGAAGCAAAGTATAAGGTGTCTGGAATTTCTTTAGAGTTTGATGTTGTAAACCATCCTGAACTGGCTAGACTTATAGAAAATCAGTACAGTTCTAAGCTGCCTATCTATTATGAAAGAGTGTTGAATCACAGTACACTTTCAAAAAGCCAGGCTGATCCAATCTGGAACATTAACTTGAATACACCAGCTAGGTCAATGAAGGGAATACTTATGTTGTTTGAGGAACCAAAAGATTCATATGAAAGGCAAATAGAAAAGTTTTACAATCCACTAATCAATAGAGTATATTGCACAATTGAAGGGCAGCCAAACCAAATATTTGCATCTGGCATGCTGCCATACCAACACTATGATGAAGCAAGAAAGTACTTTACTGGAGGAAGATTGAAAGACCCAACATCTGATCTTGTGGCTAAAGATCTACATTTACACGGTGTTGGCGTAGAAGATTTCTTGACAAATAAATATGCGTTATGGCTGGATCTCAGAACAACTGACGACAACAAACTGCATGGAAGTGGAAGGCGAATTGAAAACGGATCAGAAGGAATCACAATACAAATTGAAAAGGAAGTAGGGAGTAGTAGTAAATCAGTTAAGATCTACGTGTTTGTTGTGTCAGATGCGCAGTTAAACATCTCTGAAAGCAGATTACAGGATATTGTTTATTGAACGTGTTAAAATGAAGTATCTAGATTTTCTTCCAAAAGATCCACACTGTTCTTTGATTTGTGGGGCAACAGGTTGCGGCAAAACAAGATATGTTTTGGATTTATTACAGACTGTTTACATAAATCACTTTGAACACATAGTCATATTCTGTCCAACCATAAAGCATAACAGAACATACAAGGAGAGAAAATTCATATGGTCTGATCAAAATATATTTATTGTAAATCCTTCTGATCGTCTAAATGTTTGCTTGGAGCATTATTTCGATCTTTTTCAGAACACGCCAACACTGTTTATTATTGATGACTGTGCAGCAGAACGTGACATTGTTAGAAAGAAAAGTGCACTAGCAAAGCTTGCATTCAGTGGACGACATGCATTAATATCAGTTTGGATATTAACACAAAAATACAATGCAGTTCTGAAAGACTTTAGAGAGCAACTCAAAACAATAACATTGTTCTATTCAAAGGACCGTGACAGTTTTGAAGAGTGTCTTCGAGAAAATGATGTCATTGAAAACAAACAGGAGAGAGAAAGAATAAAGAATAATCTGAAATCTTCTAAGCACTCGAAACTGGTTTTAAAAACTGATCAACCAGTTCAGTATGTATGTTTGTAGAAATCCTTGCTAAGTTCTTGTCAAGTTCTTACTCAAGTTCTTGTCAAGTTCTTACTCAAGTTCTTGTCAAGTTCTTACACAAGTTCTTGTCAAGTTCTTGTCAAGTTCCTACCTAAGATCTTACTCAAGTTCCTACCTAAGTTCTTGTTAAGTTCCTACCTAAGTTCTTACTCAAGTTTAATTACTAGATTTTAATTTTATTCTGCATCAAAATAAAATGAACTGTGATGAATTGCTGATGCAGACTGCTACAGATATTGAAATCTGTGACAGTAGGACTATACCTGATAAAAAAGAAAGATTGTATTCACTTGCTGTTTGTGGAAAAACAAAACACTACCTTGGGCAGCAGTTAACTGTGGAAGAAGTACAACATCTTTCCTCAGAAGATATAGAAAAGTATCATGGACGGTATGAATCAGTGCTTGGTTCTAAGATGGTTAGAAGTATTGGACAGACTGTTATAGGTTTGTACACAAAGATTTTTGGACATTTTACACCTCTCGACTCGGAGGAAGACTTAACACATGATCTAACTCATGACCCTGTTGTTTCCAAGTCCCTCGAATCTCTTGCCTGTGGCCTGTATTATCGATTTGGTGCTTTATTAGTACCATTTGTTGCTGGATTAATTACTTTCAAACACATTAATTTTCAGAATAAAAAAGATGACGGATCAGTTGAAGCAGACAGTGGAGCAGACGAAAATACCAGAAGTGAACACAGTGACAAAGAAACCTGGTAGAGTAGAAGCAGGAAAAAAACTAGCCGAATGGAACAGACAAAAAAAGTTAAATCAAAAGGCAAAGCAGAACATTATGTCTGAAGTTGAGCAGACACCAAACATTCCTGAAGTGACTAAGGTCACACAAACTGATCAAGAATTAAAATCTTCATTTCTATCATACAGAAAAGTAGCTGTAGCAGCTGTTGTTGGAGGAGGTGGATACTTGCTTTACAAACTTTGGCAAGGCAAATATAAAGTGTCAGAAAGACCAAAATCAGAAACACCAAAACCAGAAACACCAAAACCAACAAACAAAGCAGTACAAACAATAAAAAAGCCCACAGTAGTACCTGCAGTGGATTCATTTCATATGGAATAATTTTAATATTTTAATTTTGATAACATAAAAATGAGTTCTGAAAAGACAATAGTTAATCTAGTTTATCACGCTGCAGTGATTGGAGGCTTGAGTGTAGGTTACACAATGCTGGGTAAAAGTCTCCTCAGAATGAAACCAGCCGACTTGGGAAAGTTAGACTTCGAAGACGGTGCTAAACTAATTGGTGTTGTGACAGCTTCCTTTGCAACAAAAGACTTCCTGGTGAAGCAAGGAATTATTCCAGAAAATATAAACATGTAAGACAATAAAATGGCTAGCTTGGTTATGATGGTGGGAGGTGCGATTGTAAATGCGCTTGCATTTTCTGGCAGCAACTATTTGTTTTCTAAACTGCAAAATGGTGAAGAGAGGGAAAGGCACAACAAAGCCATGGAACAACTGGCGAAAGCACAGGATGAATACGAGAAGAAACGAATTGCGCAGTTAGACTTTATGAATGATAAACTCAGGCAGCAAGGACATGCAAACAAAACCTTTGACAATGTTGATGCAGCCATTCAAGAATACTATCTTGTAACTGGAAAGAAAATGAAGACAAGTGCTCCTCCAAAACTGGGTGACTTTTATCAGCCTTCAGAAGAGCAGAAGGTGGGCGAGATTGTTTTCATTGTTATTGGTATGGCTGTTGTTTACTTTATTGCGCGTGCTGTCAAATCTTAATATTCTGTCATTTAAAAAACCATGAGTGATGCTTTGTTATCTAAAATATATTATTCCCCAAAAGGATACTGGAAAGGAAGAACTGCTATTGACAAGCTCAGTGACGCAGCAGGTGTTTCTCAAGATACAGCAAAGAAATGGTTGTCAAAGCAGGCAGTTTGGCAGATCTATTTACCTGCACCAAGAAAAATTACACGACCACACTTTGTTAACATTAAACCGAATGACACTCATCAAATAGACCTGCTGTATTTACCGCATGACACAGTCAGAAGGAAGAAGTATAAGTATGCACTGACTGTAGTTGATGTTGCAACAAGATACAAAGATGCTGAACCGTTGACAGAGAAAAGTGCTATAGCTGCAGCTGTTGCCCTGCAAGAAATTTACAGACGTGGACCACTAAAGTATCCCAGAATGATTCAGTGCGATGATGGTAAGGAGTTTAAAGGAGCTGTCAACCAGCTTCTGTTAAAACATCATGTTACAGTGAAGAGAGGTATTCCAGGAAACCACAGGTCACAGGCTATTGTTGAGAGCTTTAACAAACAGTTGGCAGAAAAACTGTTTTCATATCAGTACCATCAGGAATTTTTGGACACAGAAAGTAAATTGCGTAACACTGAATGGGTCAAAAGATTACCATCAGTACTTAGAGCAATGAATCTGGAGGTATTTAAAGCTACAGGGTTAAGACCAGTTGATGCAATCAAACAGAAAACAATACCTGTTGCTCCAAAGTCAACAACACCAGTGGCATTACTACCTTTCAATCAGAAAGTCAGATATTTATATGCACCCGGTGAAGCTGAGGGTGACAGCAGGAAGCGTGCAACGGATCCAATCTGGAGTATTGACATTCATGAAATCAAGAGAGTAGTAGAGACAAATCCACCTATATATTACTTGAGAGAACCAGCACCGCAAAGAGCCTTTGTAAAAGAGGAATTACAATTAGTTCCACGTGGTACAAATGTTAAATGATTTTTTATTTCAGATTTTATAGTGTTAACAAAAATGGAAGCTCTGAGAAAGAATTCTAAGCAACTTCATTTTTTTTAATTTATATTTTTATTTTGAGTTATAAAATCAAACTCACAGCGATGGAAGACTCTGTATTAGAATCTTTATCGACAGTATTTGACACCGTTGAATTACAAGTAACGGATCCTCAAAATGTGCAGTCCAGTGTGCAAGACGCCATTGAACAAATTCCAAACAATTTGTTGATTGAACCTCCAGTAAAAGTGCAGATAGTCAGTTTAATAAAATACAAAACAGTCAGTGATGAGGTGCTAGAAGTTCATGTTTCAACCAGACAACTAGCACTTAATTCTATGGCAGAATTGAATGGAAACTGGGCAGATGAAATGATGAAACGGTTTGAGCAAGCTGCAGAGGATGCAAAGATGAAAGGATCCGGATGGTCAGAAGGTGAAATTCTAAAAATAGAATTGAAGCTAAGTAAATTTGCCCCCATCAGAGGTAGAAGTTACATACCTTTACCTCCTGCTCTTGTCAAAAAACGTGCTGTGCTGAACATAAAGAATGATGATGACAAATGTTTTATGTGGTGTGTTCTGGCAAGACTGTACAGTGTAAAGAAAAATGCAGAAAGAGTGTCTAACTATCATGCATACAGAAATAAAATAAACTTTACTGGTATTGAATTTCCTGTCAGCATTACAAGCATTGACAAATTTGAACAGCAAAACAAACCCATCACCGTAAATGTTTACACGTGGGATGAGGAAGATGAACTGAAACCAGTCAGAATATCAAAGAACTCACCAACGATTGGTGATTGTGATACTAACCATGTTGACATGTTACTAATGACTGATGGTGTAAAATATCATTACACTTTGATTCGTACAATGAGTAGACTGATGGCGAGCACAAGCAATCACAATAGTAAACAAGACTTTTGTAGGCGATGTCTCTTGCGTATTCCATCAATTCATGCAGCACTTATACACAAGCAACATTGTAAGAGCGTTGATGATGCGGTCGTGAAGTTAACAACACCGCCGCCAGACAGCAAAGTGTATTTTAAGAATGTATGCAAACTACAGAAAAATCCTTATGTTGTTTATGCTGACTTTGAATCTATCATTGTGCCATATGAAGGACCTTTACCAAAAGACCTACCTAAAACAGTAACTCTAAGTAATCATCAAGTCTGTTCATATGCATTTATTGTTGTTAGTTCAGATGGTAAACATTCTAAACCGCAATTGTACAGAGGACCTAATGCAGCAAAGAACTTCTTACAGCAAATGAACCAAGTGCGAAATGACTGCTCCAAACAACTGAATCTTTCAGACATTGTTATGAAACCTGAAGACCAAGAACAGTTTAACTCTACCACACAGTGTTGGATATGCGAACAAAGTCTAACACCAAACACAGACAATCCAATAGTAAGAGATCATGATCATGTAAGTGGGCAGTTCCGAGGAGCAGCACACAGCAAATGTAATCTACAATTAAAGTTTGATCCTAAGACTTGGAAGCTTCCAATCTTCTTCCATAACTTGCGCGGTTATGATTCACATCTGATCATGCAGGCAGTAACTGATGAATACAAAGCAAGATGCATTGCGCAGTCTTCAGAAAAGTACATGGCCTTTACTCTGAATAGTTTATACTTCTACGATTCTGCTCAACATCTGATGGGAACACTTGAGTCTTTATCTTCATCACTAACTGCTTTCCCAATCACATGTAAGTACTTTGACAGTGACTTAGTTAGAAAGGGAGTCTATCCATATGAATACATGGATTCGTGGGAGAGGTTTGATGAAGATGAGTTACCACCAAAGGATGCTTACTTCTCACGGCTGAAGGGTAAAGGTATAAGTGACGAAGACTATGAACACGCTAAGACTGCATGGAATAAATTAGGATGTAATACAATGGGTGATTATCATGATCAATATTTGTTGGCTGATGTTTGTTTACTTGCAGATATATTTGAGAATTACAGAAGAACATGTATGAAGCACTACAATCTAGATCCTTCACATTACATATCTGCACCAGGCATGAGCTGGGATGCATTTCTTAGATTTACAGGAGTAAAGATTGACTTGCTATCAGATCTTCCTACACTTCAGATGATTGAAAATGGACTACGTGGAGGAATCAGTATGGCTTCACACAATTACTGCAAAGCCAACAACAAATACTTGGACGACTTTGATCCTATGAAACCTTCTAATTACATCATGTATCTAGATGCAAACAATTTGTATGGTTGGGCAATGTGTCAGACGCTTCCACTTCGGAACTTTAAGATCTATTCAGGACCATTTTCACAATGTGTTGTGCTGGCAATATTAAAAGCAGGCCCAGACAGTCGAAAGGGATGGATACTAGAAGTTGACTTAGACTATCCACTATCACTTCATGATCTACATAATGATTATCCTTTAGCGGCTGAGAGGTTAAAAGTAAACCCAAGAGAACCTCCAAAGCTGGTGCCCAATCTGTTTCACAAAAAGAAGTATGTGTGTCACTACAGACTGTTACAGTTTTACATTAGACATGGATTAATTTTGAAGGCTGTTCATCGTATAATTTTATTTGATCAAGAACAGTTTATGAAACCTTACATCATGAAAAACACAGAACTGAGAACCAAAGCCGCTGATGCATCAGAGAAAGACTTTTTTAAACTGATGAACAACAGTTGCTTTGGTAAGACAATGGAAAACCCACACAAGAGAAAGGATGTTAGACTTGTTACAAGAGAAAATGAGGCCATCAAGCTGACATCCAAACCACAGTATCAAGACTTTAAATACTTTCATGAACAGCTGTATGGTATCTTAATGAAAAAACTTGTAGTCAAGCTTGACAAACCAGTATTCATAGGCTTTACTGTGCTAGAGTTGTCAAAACTGTTGATGCTTGAGTTTTTGTATGATTATTTGAAACCAAGATATCCCAAATCGAGAGTACTTTACACAGACACAGATTCATTCTTACTTGACATTCCAGCGGATGACATTTACAAAGATCTAGAAGCTGAAAGTCCTGCAGTAAAAGGAAAAGATTCTTTTTATGACACTTGCGACTACCCTAAAGAATCACCATTGCACTCAAATGTTAACAAGAAGGTTATTGGAAAGATGAAAGATGAAATGAATGGGAAGATAATTAAGGAGTATGTTGGATTGCGTGCAAAGATGTACAGTGTTGCAAGTGAGAAAGGGGTGGTTAAAAAAGCAAAGGGTGTAAGCAAACAGGTTGTAAAGTCGAGCATATCGCATGATAACTACAAGGAAGCACTGTTTCAGAAGCGAGTGTTTCACCATGACAACCCTAAGATCAGTTCCGCGCTTCATCAGATCAACACAACTATTGTAAACAAGAAATCTTTAGATGCTAATGACACAAAGCGCGTTTATTCATCACCAGAATATTCTTATGCAATTGGGCACTGGAGAATAACGCGACTCCAAATAGTCTGAGTGTGTAATAAGAATTTTTGTCAATCGGGAAAACCCGCTATGACAGCTTTGTTTTGACTGCAGCGGGGGAGAGGACGTTGCTTGCGTTTGGGAAGTGTTTGTGAAAGGGGAGTTAGTAGGCTTTGTTGAGTTTCAAAGCAGCCACCAAGTACACTTATCAAAAGCTTGAATAAAATAAACAAGTCAATTGAATAAGTTAACACTCGGCGGCCGCCCGAAGGCAGCCTTTGAAGCGAAGTAGAGCAGTGAAGCACGCACGTTTTCCCAGCCGGATCCACCGGTTATTCTGAAAACATAAACAAAAAGAATGAAAACTTGTAGCTAAGGAGGGGAAATGCAGTTCCTCTACTTAGTTACAGGTAAACAAATGTATGCTATAGAGAGAAATAACACTGACCAATCCAGCTCATCGTTGCTAAGGAGGGGAAATGCAGTTCCTCTACTTAGTTACAGGTAAACAAATACATATTTAATAGAGCTATACTAAAAATAAACCATTATGCTCATCGTTACTAAGGAGGGGAACTGCAGATCCCCTCGTTGGTTACCAGTAAACAAATGTATGCAATAGAGAGAAATAACACTTACCAATCCAAAAAGCTGCTTCCTCTTCATTGTTTTCCAAGGCTTGATGGATGTGCTTGCGAAGAGACAACATTGTTTTTATTGGAAGATTTAGTTGTTGGAATTTGGGATATGTCTTGAGAAGAATGCTTATGTTAATGAGATCTCTCGCCCATCTAGGTGTTATACGTAACACTTCTAAACAAACACCCTTGAATCTTCCAAAATGTCTATTCCTCAGCACATCTAAATATTGTCCATAAACAACCACAATTTTTAGGGTATCTGTTGCTTTACTTTTGTATTGTTTTTCACAAACAAGAAGCTTTTGTTTGAGTTCCTCAATATCTGTTGTTCGGCTTGTACTAAACAACAAAAATTCGCTTGTTGAACCATCATAGTACAGATGATTTTTTAGACCCTCTAGGAGCTCCGACCCTCTAAGTGAAGTCAAGACTTTTGATTTCTTTCCCCGTTTGTTTTGGAAGGTAACAGGTATTGGCTTTTTGGGGAGATTTGCTTTCAATTCAAACTCTTCTGCAGCCTTATGTCCTCTCTCTTGGAAAATTGAATCAAGTTGTTTGTAAAATTCAAGAAGTTTTGTATGGTACTCAATGTGTTTTTTTAAACTCTCTAGTTTTTCAGTGTCAACATTCGGTAAATCAATCACCTCAAAGTCTTGACTGAGCCCAGTATGAAGTCCATGATCATCTTCTTGTTCTGTTTGCTGATTCATATTTTCAGGAAGAATTAAATAAGTTGATTGTCTAGAATAATCCAACAGAGCTTGTTGTGCAGCGTTTGCTTCTCTAACTTCCTGGAGCTAACTCTATAGATTCTTGAGACAGGCAAAACACTTTTCTCACAGAAAACACGTCTTCACACCACCACAGCACCAGGAAAAATGACAAAATCACTATGCTATGTTACTATCAACACCAAGTGTTGGGCGGACGTGACGTAACTGTTGCTATTACATGATTTAATCTTGTCTTGCCATTGGAGGAATATAGAAGACAAGCTTGCAGGCCTCGCAAAACACACGCTGGCTGGTTTCCTTCCCAGATCAATACGGTAGTGTTGGGCTTGGCTACGAAGGGCAGATTGGATTAATATTTCAATGGAAACTAAATTTAGCGTTGTATGAGAGAAAGGGAGAATGTACGTTCTGGGTTACTGATTCCGACAGACCCGGGATTGGTTCAAAACAACCTTACTTTACTGTATTTTTTTTGTATGGATTTATGCAGTATTTTTCTGATTTTGTCGCATGTTTCATTTTAGTAAAAGTTTAGTCCAGAAGCCTATTTTTGGTTAATATTTAGGGTCTGTCGGAATCAGTGAGCCAGAACGTACATTCTCCCTTTCTCTTCACTACTGAAAAGCTCAAATGTAAAGACAATCTTTTCGGCGGTACTGAACGGCTAATATACGATTTCGTTTGGTTTCATTCGTTTGAACTATATTGTTTCATTCTGTAGTATTAATCTTTCTCATGAGAACTTTGAGAATACATTGTTTTTTTATGATTCTTTTTTTGGAAGTCTTTGGTCAACACAATATAAGCAGGTTATTCTGCATTGTTTTGTCTTTAAGCGTTAAATGTTTCTGCCATCCTGTGTACATCATACTTTTTCCCACCACATATTTGCATGTTGAGGCTTTTACTTTGGATAACAGGCTATTCACATGGCAGACATTTTACCAACCTTCCACAATTTTGAGTTGGTTTGAAGTCGCTCACGAGTTGATAAGACCAAGTCGCCGGCGACAAGTCTGCTATGTGCACGGTCCCGACAATTAATTCCCGATTTAGTACCGATTTAGCAGCGACTTGCAAAATAAGAGCGCTGCTCGACTCCGCAGCGACTTACGCGAGATTTGGAGCAAACTTTTATTATCGCGCTTCCCGATTGGTTAGCTCTTACCGGGGGAAAAAAAAGCGAATTCAACTGGACAAGCTCGAATGTGCAAGTCCATTGAGAATGGATGCTTAACAGTCAGAGCGTCAGCGCTGTTCACGTGGGCAGCAATTTCCAACCGACTTGGTTCTGATTAAAATCGCTTGAGAGTTGGTAGAAAGTTGGTGGTATGTCTGCACTATGAACAACAACTGTAATATAAACACATGTTAAACTCTACAACATGGCTCCTTTCTGTGCATAAATTGATTTTTTTTAAATTTTCTGAAAGCATGTTGCAGTTTGATGTGGGTGCTATGCTTACAATTGTTATTCCAGTATTCTAGATGATCGAACGTGTAGCAAAAGACATGTACGCGTACGTGTAGATATTGCGTCACCCGTAACTCAATTTGTTCTCCTATAATTATTATGTTCCAAATGCATACGTTGTTTTGCTCCCACCCAGACTGCAGATCTTTACAAACGCGTGACATAAAAAACGCTCGCGCTGGACCCGAGTACTCTTCAGATTGGCTCGCTCCCCCAGCATGAAAGTTTTTGTCTTGTGCACGTTTAAGACCAAGTGATTGATCTGTGTGAATTACAGGCATTCCCTTTGCTATATAAATACATTGCATGCGAGCCGAGGATGTGCGTGGTGACTGGCCTTTCTCTTTTATTTGTAATTTGATCACAGTGAAAATGCACACACACACATTCACACACACACACACACACACACACACACACACACACACACACACACACACACACACACACACACACACACACACACACACACACACACACACACACTCTCTCTCTCTCCCTCACTCCCTCTCTCTCTTCCTCTCTATCTCTCTCTCTTACACACACACACACACACACACACACACACACACACACACACACACACACACGAGTACAGACTCATGCACGCACGCACACACACACACACACACACACACACACACACACACACACACACACACACACACAGTAACACTAACACATGTGCACAAAATGAACACACACACACACACACACCGCGCGAGAGAAAAAGACGTCAAAGACTTTTGACCGTGACGTAATCTTTTTATGACGCTATATTTCTCGTCAATGTGTGACGCGTTCGGCTGTTCTATGAGACTGCCTGGCTGGCTGTGGCTCCGCGAATTCCCCCCACCGCCAAGTCGGTTTTGTTGTGGTTTATTTCGCATTTAGGTCCCAGGTAACATTATGAAGTTTTAATACGATCAATCGGACCTATTATCAAGTTAGTGTATCAACTTTTGAACGAACTGCGCCCAGTAGTTTCCCAGCAATAAGCTGTTAAGTCGACACACACACACACACACACACACACACACACACACACAGACAATTAAAATCTGCTGAGCCCTAGTACTAGCGTACTCGGGGATAAAAACTAGATTTGGTGACGTTACCCGTACACGTTCCCGTACACGTGCTGAAAAGTTCCATATATAGAACTGTCTATTCAACAAAACAGTCCCACTCAGGAGAGAAGGCAGCCAGGCTATTGGTTTGTGTTATGTATTCACGTGAAATAACCATCACGTCACATTTAAAAGCCTTGACAGATCTTTGGTGACTTAACCAAGGTTTACACAGGAAGACGGGGCATTTCACCAGCATGACTGTGTATCTAAGCAGGGTTAGATAAGGTTACCTTTATCTAACCAAAGTTAGGACATAAACGCACAACGTCATGCGCACTTTTTTTCTCAACATTTCTAGTGTACGAGTGCATATTTCAGTAGATTGTTCTGTCTACATTGATGGGAATGTGTCATGTTCATTTGTTTTTCTTTGTGAATTTGTCATGTTCATCTTTTGTCTTTGAAAACGCCTGTCAGGTTTTGTTCGTGTGCGCGTGTGGGGTTGTCATTAAATGAAAACCATCTTATAGAGTATGTGTGTATGTGTGTGTGTGTGTGTGTGTGTGTGTGTGTGTGTGTGTGTGTGTGTGTGTGTGTGTGTGTGTGTGTGTATGTGTGTGTATGTGTGTGTGTGTACGACGAGGAAGGAAAATTCAGCTGAAAACATGTAGGCCTACATAGTGTTTCTTGTTTCCTCGGGTGCAGAGGCTACCGCTCCTTTCACAGCAGACTCTGCACCCGAGTTGTTGGCCTTTAAGTCAACACCAGTGGATTGTGGAATTCTGTTTGTGATGGGGTCTGGTGGTCTCCGATTGTATGTTCATGGAAACCTTCGGGTTTGCATAACAGTTTTTATAGGGCTAAGAAATTAGCCCTAACATTTTCAATCCTGTTTGATTGCACTTCGCCTCCCGAGGTGATCGTAGTGTTTCGGCACTCGGTTACACTTCGGTAACCATTATCGTATTCATGAAATAGTTGCCATATATGTGTGTTAATCGATATCTGAAAAAAAGTTGGTGCACATAATTATTTAGTCACGTTGTTTGCTTAATGTTCACAGCGTTTTATTTCATATAGGTCGTTTTGTCTTGCTTTCTTTCGCGTTGTTTGTATGTGTTGCTTAAAAACTCATCAAGTATCGATCGATCCAAATACAATCAAACCAGTACATCAACAACAACAACAACAAATTTGCTTACATAAACAACGCTCTCTGACCTTAATTGTAAATAACATTATACATTTTGGAAAAAGTTAGACTTGGGTGCATTATTAGATTAGTGTGAGTAAATTTATAGTATGATTTTTGTTAACATGATACTAGTTTATTAATTAAGTTGTTGATTAAAAAATGTAAGAATTTGATTTTGAAAAGAAAAGAAAAAACTATGAAGAAGGATATGCGGCCTGCACAAACAAGAAAAGAGAGAAGGCAAAACAGTAAAAGTAGTACATGTAGCAACCTGCATGCAACTGAAGAAAGAAAATACAGTAAATACGATTTAAACCTCGGTTTATGGTGAGTCACAGCAGCCACAACTATACATCAAATGCGCGGAACGACCCTGGAACGCCGACACACCCCACCTCGTTACCAGGCAAACTATGTCAGGCTTGTTATTTATTAGGGTGCACATGTTCGACTGGTTTCGACTTTTCCAGAAGATGGGGCAGCTTCAGATCATGACGGGTAGCTACACTTTGATCTAACATAAATGATCACAGAGGTTAGCATAAATGTGCTACTTTGGAGACCTGGTGTGGCTAGCACGAGCACAGTGCCCAACTAGATAGGACCCAAGCACTGGTTCCGAGTGATTGGCATTTCAAGCAAGTATCGGTTTCAACACATCCGATCAAATTGGTTCCCACCCTTTCGTGTGTACACTACTCCTGGTTATGTGCCCCACACCCTTCTTGAATCAAACAACACCAAAACACAAGCAACAATAATCAGAAAGATCAACTTACACACAACGTGCAATCTTGGACGAACACTTTAAGACAAAAGATGAATATTAACAACCAAACACCGTCTCCTTTTGGTTCAGTGTAAACTGTCGTTGACAGAATATATTAACAAATAAGCAAGCACACTTAGAAACAAACTGATTTACTTTAATTTGTTTGTTTGTTTATTTGCTTAACGCCCAGCCGACCACGAAGGGCCATATCAGGGCGGTGCTGCTTTGACATATAACGTGCGCCACACACAAGACAGAAGTCGCAGCACAGGCTTCATGTCTAACCCAGTCACATTATTCTGACACCGGACCAACTAGTCCTAGCACTAACCCCATAATGCCAGACGCCAGGCGAAGCAGCCACTAGATTGCCAATTTTAAAGTCTTAGGTATGACCCGGCCGGGGTTCGAACTCACGACCTCCCGATCACTAGGCCAACCGTGCCGATTTACTTTAAGGACTATCGGCAACGTGTACTGTACACAGACTAGCACACGAAGACGTATTGCTACACAACTGTTGAAGGCAAGTCCAAAAACAAGGAGACTGCCAACGTTCCAAAATTAAAAATCAAAAAAACAAGAAAGGTAGGTTGTTGGAACGTTTGTTATTGACAAAACAATACATTCAAAGATATTTCGACCCAACGGTCTTTTAAGTGAATATTTTGTGTGAATATTTGTTTGTCTGTTCACTTAAAAGACCGTCGGGTCGAAATATCTGTGAATGAATGGTTTTGTCAATAACAAACGTTCCAACAACCTACCTTTCTTGGGTTTTTTATGTTGAAGGCAACATAAACCGTGTAACTGTATCCGTGCCCATTGTACGGTTAGAATTTGCATTTTATTTACACATTTTGCTCAACGTTCGTCATTTTAAACATCACCCCCCGCGGGTTAGGGGGAAGAATTTACCCGATGCTCCCCAGCATGTCGTAAGAGGCGACTAACAGATTCTGTTTCTCCTTTTACCCTTGTTAAGTGTTTCTTGTATAGAATAGTGTCAATTTGTGTAAAGAGTTTAGTCAAGCAGTATGTAAGAAATGTTAAGACCTTTGTACTGGAAACTTGCATTCTCCCAGTAAGGTAATATATTGTACTACGTTGCAAGCCCCTGGAGCAAATTTTTGATTAGTGCTTTTATGAACAAGAAACAATTGACAAGTGGCTCTATCCCCTCTCCCCCCTTTCCCCGTCGCGATATAACCTTCGTGGTTGAAAACGACGTTAAACACCAAATAAAGAAATAAAGAAAAAACACAGTTTGCTCGACGTTCGTCATTTTAAACATCCTAGTTTGTCCAAAGCAGGTCAGAAGGACACCCATTTGCATTTATAGATTTCGGGATCAGTAGGTTCTGAAAATAGACACGTCCTTTTTCGAGCTGATATGTCTGGAGTTACATTTTGAGTGCATTAATCTAAATAAGCAAAGCCCGTTTTGGGGAAAATAAAAATTCGAGAGACAGAGAAAAATCGAAAAAGGAATTTGTTGGAGCAAGAAAAAAAGAAAAATGTTTCCCCTGTCAAATAACTGACTAATTTTAACACCATAAAGAATCTTTCGAAGATGATGTGTGTGTTTTTTTAAACTGTATTTAAATCTTCCTAACATGTTGGATTAGATACGTGAAACCAGCCAGAGACAGAGAGAAAAGAAAAGAAAGAAACAAGCACACATTATACGAACAACATTGTGTTGTGCATAGCTGTTCACATTAAAAGCAAATATGTGACCCTCCACCACGAAATGAGTCGCATGTCAACTCGCGCGGTTCTGCGCTAGGCTTAATGTAAGTCCAGGGAGTGTCTGGTAACAGTGTGAGGGTCACCTTAGTCACAGGCTTATAACTCAAACAGTTTTCGCTCTTTTCTAAAACGGTTTTCACCACTGGATAGAGCATAAAAAACTCTTTAGGAAAATGTAAAAATATGAAAATCATGCAAAAGTGACATGCGACTCATCCCGTGGTGGAGGGTCACATATGTTTGCTGCGGCAATGCCATTTTATACAGAATAAACATGAAATAAAAGGAGCACTTACAATAAGTTTTAAACTTGTTGTGCTCCTTCTTAATGATGTTGTTATATTATCATGTGTCTGTTTACGAATAAAATACTGTTTAAAGGAAATAAAAGGAGCTTTGCCCAGAGAAAAAATAAAAATAAAAGAACTGCATAACTCATTACGATATAAAACAAATAGGAACAAACGACCGACAAGAAAGGGTATTCTTATTGACTTGGGATGCACATATGTCCACAAGAAATCTATGTAGCTGCCCCTTAATGAGTTGTGGCACAAAGGTGGCGACCCGAATGAACATGTCATGATCGATGAAATAATGCTACGTACATACAGTACATCGATAGCGAATGCTCTAATGAGACGAAATGCAGGAAATGTCAGGAGTGATTTATTGAGAAGAATAACAACTTACTCGTTGCTGGATTGGGTTGTTTATTTGCGATTTGTTTGTGTTTTTGTTGTTTTGTTTTAGTGTTTTTTTGCTGCGTTGGTGAAATTTGGAAGAACAAAAATGTAACGAGGGACTTTGGGGGTCGGGATGGTGGGGGGGGGGGGGGGGTTTGGTGCAAGAACATAATATTCTTAATGACAAAATACCCAGCTGTTGATGCTGTTTGACAGACTTTCAACAAATGTATGTCTCTTAGGAGAGGCGATACATTTGATGACGCTATAACACACACAGAGACTTCCGAGAAATTTAGTGGTAGAAGGAGCCAAATAATGGTGGGTCATAATACCAAGATTCCACTGTGCGCCTTCCTCACTCACAAAAAAAAAAATATTCCAAACATCCACGTACAGAACAAACACACCTGTTTTGTTTCCTCGCTGAACATTGTATTTTCTATTCGAAATAGTATTCTTCAAACTACGTCCTTTCCACAATGACTTACAAGAGCACTTTCAAAACAAAGCCCCAAAATAATAATAATAATGCGCTTCGTTCAATAATGAATTTTCGAGATTTGCTCTATAAATCCCTTAGTGCATTGGGCTGTCTCAATAACTTAAATTGTCAGTAAGTACTGGTGTCACATGACTGATGTGAACCAGTTGAGTGGCTAATGGCGATGCGCTAAAACTGTTAGCGCATTCCAAGAGTGCGCTAACTTTTCCTCAGAGCGTATTCTTCCGCCGTTTGCCTAAGCGAGACTGTACTCTCATCCTCAGAATTAATAAATGACATGTAGCTTATATTCTCCACAATACCAAATGACCATACATTTCCTGCTTCTCAATTAAAGCAGAAGTGGTTTTTTTCTGACAGATTGCATGTGCCTGCGCCACAGTTGCCACTGATCTAAAAATAGAACCCGCTGTTTCTAATTTTTCTGTTTCGACTTGCGAAGATTTTTCTCATAATTATGCCGTGCTAGTGGCATGACTGTGGCTTATTATCCACATTACGAAATGATGAGTTAGTATACAATTCCCAGTAGCTAACAGAAAACACAAGTGTTATTCCGATAGCGTACCAGCTAGATCAGCATTTGGAATATACGTTGCAGACTACACTGAAATACGACTGCATCAGTTCAGTAAATGAATGGTTTCCGAATTATTATTTCAAGGCCAGAACAATCGGAATCGAAAACGTGTAGGGTTTAGAACGTTCTTACCATATTACCAGCCTGCCTCATGCGTGCAGACTCAGTGCAACGTGACGAGCAATTTTTGTTTTTGAAATGAGACTGCAGACGCAGTGGTTTGATTACCATAGCCTAGCAGACGACATAAACCCCGCTCAGCAAATTAACATGTTGGGCAAATGTGAACGATACAACGATGGGGATATAATACGTGTAGGGTTCAGAGCATTCTTACCGTTCATATTTTAGTACCAGACTCCCCGATGAGTGAAGATACCACACGAGAAACATGCCACATTTATTTTGAAAATGTGCTAACCGTCGACCTTGGGGGTTAGCCAATTCAAGGGGAGTCACTCTGCACAGTCAATCCGTCGAAGCTCGACTTGAGGTTTTGAATCGCAAATAACCAAGAACACAGTCCTTTCTCCGAGTTCAAAATAATGAGGTATCTCTGAAAGATCATCACTGTTTAGCTTAACGCTACACTGGAGTTTACCAACATAAATTAAAACAAGAGTTTGCGTGTAATGAAAGCACAACACACTTGAGACCTTGAGACAGCCCACACAAAATTATATCTTCCACGACCTGACCACACAGTTATGCCTATTCAAATGCGCGTAGCAAAATGTGCGTGTGGTATCTTCTTTTTTCTCTGGCGGTACCGACAATATCGTTATTGAAACAATCCCGGTGCACTAAGGGATTTATAGAGCAAATCTCGAAAATAATTATTGAACTCAGCGCTATGCGCTTCGTTCACTAATAATGAATTTTCTCGATTTGCTCTATAAATCCCTTAGTGCACTGGGATGTCTCAATAACTTAAATAATAATAATACACATATTAATAACAAAACGGTCACAGGATATAAATCAGAGGGAATAACAGAAAAACTAGACAGCAACGCTTCCGTTAGCAGTCTCATGGAAACACAACTTATAGAGATTGGAAAATGCACCGGACCGCGTATTTCCCTTAAAAGCAAAATGGCCATGTCGAAATTTACTTCTTTCTAACAGTCATGGGACAACTGAACCGAAAACTTCCGCTGACGGGGAAAGAACCGCTAAATGCTTATTGGATTTTGTCGCCATTGCTTTCAAAAAGGAAGAGATGAAAAAGAGATTTATGTTGAAAGCGGGGTAAAGTGTAGGTGGCGGTTTTTTTCTTTTCGTTTTGTGTGTGAATGCTTCTAGCTCCCGTCAGTGTCTGGTGTTATTGATTAAGTGTTGCAGGCTATAAACCAACCCATTGACACGAGACATTGGCAAGGGAGAATCATGCTTTTGTCACACCTATTGGATATAGCATCAAAGGTTTCTAGATTGCTTTGTTTTGTCATGCTTTTAGTTGTTGTTTTTGGTTTTGTTTGCTTTGAGGTTTGGATTGTCAGAGCGACAATAACTGACTCACGTGGCAGAAGGGAACACGCAGCGGTTAGTTTTGTTAACTATTTTGACTTGTCAGTCTCTCCCCCTCTTCTCTCTCTCTCTCTCTCTCTCTCTCTCTCTCTCTCTCTCTCTCTCTCTCTCTCTCTCTCTCTCTCTTTCTCTCTCTCTCTCTCTCTCTTTCTCTCTCTCTCTCTCTCTCTCTCTCTCTCTCTCTCTCTC
>NC_090253.1:50395346-50447846 GCF_037325665.1 Littorina saxatilis | reverse complement strand
ATATCCAGCTTTTTGTGATTGTTGAGGCGGTACTGTCACGCCCTCAATTTATAACCAAATTGATTGAACTTTTGGTCAAGCAATGTTTGACTCAGTCTGGACTTTTCAGCTCAGAAGCTTAAAAATTAGGACATTAGTTTGCTCATTAAAGTTGTCATTAAAAACGATGTTTCACTAAATGACTGAACAAGTATTGCATTGTATTCCTCGTTTTCTCATGAATTTAAAAATATATAGATATGTTATGTTTACTTGAAAAACGCGCTCAGAATTAAAGAAAATAGGTCGAGTATAATGTGTGCATGCTTCGCGGAGACGAGCGTGACCCGCCTCGGTGTTCAGGGAAATTTAGCCGAGACTATCTGAATGTAGTCTCGGCGATGACTGGTTTTTAGTGTTTATCTTTTGGTTTGATATCTACAGATTGACTAAATGTGTTTATATCGCTTCACGCGACTTATTTCTTTTTTCCGTCTCCTCCTCGCCTACGTATTCCTCGTTCTGTTTCAATCTGACTTGCTTCCGGAGCTTTTCTTATTCGATTTTTTTTCTCATTTTTATGTCACCCGCTGACCTTTTTCTGGTGCGAACTTGTTGCACACGAGACAGCTCCGTTTTAACAAGAAGAGAAACCCCTCGCGCTAAAATCAATAAACTGTCCAACTTTTAAGAGCTTTTGAGACCGGGTCTGTGGCCAAGCGGATACAACCTTTTGCCCTCATGATCGAGCAATCGCGGATTTGAACCAGAACTGCAGGTGCAAGCACTTACCCTTAATTCTCTCCTTGGGGTCAGGGAGATGTCCATGTGCCTCCTTGTGGGACTCTACCATTACAGAATCGATCCAAACGTTTGCATGTTGGTGCAATCCTTTTTTGTGCAGGGATACAAAACGAAGCGCACTTGTGGATGTTGGCTGCTCGCAAAGTATGCAAAGGGCAAGTACGTTCCATTGGTGTGCACCTATAACACCAAACGTAAATCATTTGAGGCCATGTTCTACTCCGTTGGTTATATATGTCTGACTTTGTTTCTGCCTCGATATGTATGTCTTTTGAAATGGCTGTCTGTCCGTCTGTCTGTCTGTCTTCATGTCTGTCTGTCTATATGTCTGTCTGTCTGTCTATATGCCTGTATGTGTGTCTCTGTTTCTGTCTTTCTGTCTCTGTCTCTGTCTCTCTCTGTCTCTCTCTCTCTATCGCTGTCTGTCTTTCTCTATCCCTCCCCTCTCTCTCCCTCTCTCTCTCTCTCTCTCTCTCTCTCTCTCCCTCTCTCTCTCTATCTTTCTCTCTCTCTCTCTGTCTCTCTCTCTCTCTCTCTCTCTCTCTCTCTCTCTCTCTCTCTCTCTCTCTCTCTCTCTGTCTGTCTGTCTGCCGGTAGCAATGTCAAGTGAATTATGAATTTCCACAAACGATATCTGTTAGACGTGCGTACCATCATCCTCGCGTGAGTAATGTGTGTGTTCTGCCACAGAGCCGTCCTGTGAGTGGGCATTTGTCACTGAAGTAAATTTGTAGGTGACATCGATGTCAGTTAAAGAGTTGGACTATTTTGCAATATCAGAGTTCTGTCCTGACTTTTTGGCTACTTTGAATAATGGGACAGTTTTGACATCTGTGTCTCTCTGCAGAATAAATTCAGCACAAACATCCCTATCTTCACAGTATGCAAATAGCTGTTGCATGTTGGTATGTGTCCGCGTGGATGTAAGCTCGCATCCAACGTAACGTATCCTGTATAGATACGTTGTGGCTTACATGATCGCTTACACGATAAAACCTGTATCTTTAAAGGTACTGAACTTGTCAAATCCAGGTGCACGGAGCTCCTGGGGCTTTTAGTCATACCTCAGGCAGCTATCCGTTAGAAGAACTACCAAGTTTTATTGACTTGCACCCAAAGAGTCAAGAACTGCGATTTTTTTACGAATTAATTTCGTACTCGGACCCGGCTGGTCTTGGCCTATTTTTGGATCTAAATTTAGATCATGTAGATCGCCACATCATGCACAAAAAGACACGTCACTAAGCAAACTATGTCAGACGTCATCATGAGTTTGTGTAAAACAAAATGGAGGCCGGAATCACTCTAGGAGAGAGAAAGCGTTCACCGGTATAGCAAGCTAACATTTGGAGAGAGAAACATGTCCAGTGATTCATGCATGTCTGGAATCAATACCCCTTCACGACGTGAAGGCAAAATGCGATAGTGACATTCTGGAATGTGTTGCATTCGATAGGGTTGGAACGATGAAAAGTGCACCCCGTCTTTTCTTCTTCTTCTTCTTCTTCTTCTTCTTCTTCTTCTTCTTCTTCTTCTTCTTCTTCTTCTTCTTCTTCTTCTTCTTCTTCTTCTTCTTCTTCTTCTCCTTCTTCTTCTTCTTCTCCTTCTCCTTCTCCTTCTTCTTCTTCTTCTTCTTCTTCTTCTTCGTTCATGGGCTGAAACTCCCACGTTCACTCATATTTTGCATGAGTGGATTTTTACGTGTATGTAGAGGTTACACGCCGAGTCTCAGTGATTATTAAAAATAATGGTCGAAGTTAGCGGATCATGAAAAATGCGAGCTTTAGCGAGCTTTTTCATGACCGCGAACTGAGACCATTATTTTTTATAATCACTGAGACGAGGTGTGTAACCTCTTTATTCCTCCTTTCTTCAGTTATTCAAAGAAAAGAGGAGGTTTTTTGCGAAAGTTTGATCGAATCCTATTCACTCAACCAGTCAACCTGCGCAGGCGATCGATTAATGCGCGGTTGTATAGTTCCGTGCAAATCATTCCATTCTGTTAACACTTCTTGTCAGTTTTCCTATTTTGGACTAAAATCAAGTACACAGATAATCATGCTGTTATTCTGCTGTGGCGGCAAAGGCAGATATTGTGTGTTCTGTATATGTTTTGGTATCGCTCAGGATAATTCTTTCGTCAAATGGGACTAGCAGACGAACTTTTGCACCCGTGTTCCAACGTTAAAAACTGTAGGAAGTTCAGTTTTCTGGGGAAAATAATGTATGAAACCGCTTTATGTTGTTTAAATTGATGAGATGTGTGCATTTGGTTGCGTGTGATCTGTTTATTAAATGAAATATTGTTGAAAACTGACCGTCGGATTGCAGTCTGTTGTCGAAGAAACTGAGTGAAAAGAAGGGGAACTACTCTTGTCGCTAGACAAAGTATGAGTTACTTGCCTTGCGGGAAATTGCTTGTGATGAACATTTGAGCACGGCAAATCTAGATTCAGAAAACAACCGAACTCATGGATTTTATATGAAGATTCATGTGTTCAGGCCTGTAGTTGTTAATTTAAATGCGGTATGTTTGTATTGTTTGCTCCAGAGATGTATACTTCGTACGTTAGAGCGTTCGGAACTTTTCAGTCGCAAAAAGTAGTACCGAAACAGATAACTTCTCAACCCATTGCACTATCGAGGATTCAGGCTGTTGCTGGGTCGTTATTTGTTTGGTTGCTGGGTCATTATCGAAAAATAACTACCCCTACAAGTTTACAGAGGTAAAGAAGCAGAGGGGGGAATAAGACCGTTTTTACCCCGCCATTCAGGCAGCATGCGCCGATTTCGAGGGAAGCATGCTGGGTATGTTCGTGTTTTTATAACCCACCGAACTCTGACATGGATTACAGGATCTTTTCCGTGTGCACTTGGTCTTGTGCTTGCGTGTACACACGAAGAGGGTTAAGTCACTAGCAGGTCTGCACATAAGTTGACCTGGGAGATCGGAAAAATCTCCACTCTTAACCCACCAGGCGACAACGACCGGGATTTGAACTCACGACCTCCCAATTAGGGGGCCGATGGCGATGTCTTACCACCACGCCACTGCGCCCGTCTGCACACCATCTGAGTTGGGCTCTTTTCCTTCACGCGATTTGAAATAAATCCGTTGCCTTAATTGCCTGGCCTTGCTTTGCCTTGCTCAAAAAACAAGAAAGGCAGGTTGTTGGAACGTTTGTTATTGACAAAACAATACACTCACAGATATTTCGACCCAACGGTCTTTTAACAAACAAATATGATTCACTCGCTCGGCTTCCTGACGAGTGGACGTAAACTGATAGAACTATCAAGATAAGTTTTGTGTGAATATTTGTTTGTCTCGTTCACTTAAAAGACCGTTGGGTCGAAATGTCTGTGAATGTATTGTTTTGTCAATAACAAACGTTCCAACAACCTACCTTTCTTGTTTTTTGATTCTGAATTTTGGAACGTTGGCAGTCTCTTTGTTTTTGGACTTGCCTTGCTCAGATAAATAGGCTTGAAAGAAGTGGGGATGGGAGCCAGGGGGAAAGGGGTAGACATTGTCTAAGCGGTTGAAAAACGAGCAGACATGAGCAAGCTGTCTTTGGTGGTCAGGCACACTCACCTCTGTCTTCGAATATCAAGGACATGAGTGAGTGTGTTGTTGCTGTTGTTTCATTTTGTATTGAATTGTGTTGTGATGTGTTGTGTTGCGTTGCCTTGCCTTACCTTGCCTTGCCTTGCACTGCAATGTATTGTATTGCATTGTATTGCATCGCATTGTATTGTCTTGTCTTGTCTTGTCTTGTCTTGTCTTGTCTTGTCTTGTCTTGTCTTGCCTGTATTGTATTGTATTGTATTGCATTGTATTGTATTGTATTGTATTTATTGTTTTGTATTGTATTACGTCATGTCGTGTTGTGTTGTATTGGATTGAATTGGGGTTTTGTGTTGTATATGACATGACATTGTTTTGTTTTGTGTTTCGTAGTTGACTTTTAGATACTAGCAGATATCTGGCACATTTACAAAAAAACAGAGACATAATTATGATGGCACTACAGGGCTTAATTCAACAAGCAAACAAGACAGTAAGCGGGCAGGAAACCCTGCAGTAACCAACATCGAGGGGGAATCGAAACGAGGGTCGTGGTGTATGTGCGTGTGTGCGTGCGTGTGTGTGTGCGTGCGTGTGTGTGTGTGTGTAGAGCGATTCAGACTAAACTACTGGACCGATCTTTATGAAATTTGACATGAAAGTTCCTGGGTATGAAATCCCCGAAAGTTTTTTTTCATTTTTTTGATAAATGTCTTTGATGACGTCATATCCGGCTTTTCGTGAAAGTTGAGGCGGCACTGTCACGCCCTCATTTTTCAACGAAATTGGTTGAAATTTTGGTCAAGTAATCTTCGACGAAGCCCGGGGTTCGGTATTGCATTTCAGCTTGGTGGCTTAAAAATTAATTAATGACTTTGGTCATTAAAAATCTGAAAATTGTAAAAAAAAATAAACATTTATAAAACGATCCAAATTTACGTTTATCTTATTCTCCATCATTTCCTGATTCCAAAAACATATAAATATGTTATATTCGGATTAAAAACAAGCTCTGAAAATTAAATATATAAAAATTATTATCAATTTTTTTTTTCGAAATCAATTTAAAAACACTTTCATCTTATTCCTTGTCGGCTCCTGATTCCAAAAATATATAGATATGATATGTTTGGATTAAAAACACGCTCAGAAAGTTAAAACGAAGAGCTAGAGAGGTACAGAAAAGCGTGCTATCCTTCTCAGCGCAACGAATACCCCGCTCTTCTTGTCAATTCCACGGGCACTGCCTTTGCCACGGGCGGTGGAGTGACGATGCTACGAGTATACGGTCTTGCTGCGTTGCGTTGCGTTCAGTTTCATTCTGTGAGTTCGACAGCTACTTGACTAAATATTGTATTTTCGCCTTACGCGACTTGTTTTTATATTTAGTCAAGTTTTGACTAAATATTTTAACATCGAGGGGGAATCGAAACGAGGGTCGTGGTGTATGTGTGTGTGTATGTGTGTGTGTGTGTGTGTGCGTGCGTGCGTGCGTGTAGAGCGATTCAGACCAAACTACTGGACCGATCTTTATGAAATTTGACATGAGAGTTCCTGGGATTGATATCCCCATACGTTTTTTTCATTTTTTTGATAAATGTCTTTGATGACGTCATATCCGGCTTTTCATGAAAGTTGAGGCGGCACTGTCACGCCCTCATTTTTCAACCAAATTGGTTGAAATTTTGGTCAAGTAATCTTCGACGAAGCCCGGGGTTCGGTATTGCATTTCAGCTTGGTGGCTTAAAAATTAATTAATGACTTTGGTCATTAAAAATCTGAAAATTGTAAAAAAAAATAAAAATTTATAAAACGATCCAAATTTACGTTTATCTTATTCTCCATCATTTGCTGATTTCAAAAACATATAAATATGTTATATTCGGATTAAAAACAAGCTCTGAAAATTAAATATATAAAAATTATTATCAAAATTAAATTGTCCAAATCAATTTAAAAACACTTTCATCTTATTCCTTGTCGGTTCCTGATTCCAAAAACATATAGATATGATATGTTTGGATTAAAAACACGCTCAGAAAGTTAAAACAAAGAGAGGTACAGAAAAGCGTGCTATCCTTCTTAGCGCAACTACTACCCCGCTCTTCTTGTCAATTTCACTGCCTTTGCCATGAGCGGTGGCCTGACGATGCTACGAGTAAAATGGCATTGCGTTCAGTTTCATTCTGTGAGTTCGACAGCTACTTGACTAAATATTGTATTTTCGCCTTACGCGACTTGTTTTATATTTAGTCAAGTTTTGACTAAATATTTTAACATCGAGGGGGAATCGAAACGAGGGTCGTGGTGTATGTGCGTGTGTCTGTGTGTCTGTGTGTGTGTGTGTGTGTGTGTGTGTAGAGCGATTCAGACTAAACTACTGGACCGATCTTTATGAAATTTGACATGAGAGTTCCTGGGTATGAAATCCCCGAACGTTTTTTTCATTTTTTTGATAAATGTCTTTGATGACGTCATATCCGGCTTTTCGTGAAAGTTGAGGCGGCACTGTCACGCCCTCATTTTTCAACCAAATTGGTTGAAATTTTTGTCAAATAATCTTCGACGAAGCCCGGACTTCGGTATTGCATTTCAGCTTGGTGGCTTAAAAATTAATTAATGACTTTGGTCATTAAAAATCGGAAAATTGTAAAAAAAAAATAAAAAATTATAAAACGATCCAAATTTACGTTTATCTTATTCTCCATCATTTGCTGATTCCAAAAACATATAAATATGTTATATTCGGATTAAGAACAAGCTTTGAAAATTAAATATATAAAAATTATTATCAAAATTAAATTGTCCAAATCAATTTAAAAACACTTTCATCTTATTCCTTGTCGGTTCCTGATTCCAAAAACATATAGATATGATATGTTTGGATTAAAAACACGCTCAGAAAGTTAAAACAAAGAGAGGTACAGAAACGCGTGCTATCCTTCTTAGCGCAACTACAAGTACTACCCCGCTCTTCTTGTCAATTTCACTGCCTTTGCCATGAGCGGTGGACTGACGATGCTACGAGTATACGGTCTTGCTGAAAAATGGCATTGCGTTCAGTTTCATTCTGTGAGTTCGACAGCTACTTGACTAAATATTGTATTTTCGCCTTACGCGACTTGTTTTACTTTCATGTGGTAAATGCGTGCGTGAGTGTCCATGAATTCCGGTTTTTGCTCCATAGCATGTTTGACAATGTGTAAAGTGTAAGTAGCTCAGTGTTGAACTCTATTTCAATTTGATTTAATACTTTTCACTAGTTGCCACTGGATAAACAGTGATCATGTCATAATATTCCTTGAAATGTTCAGTATGATAAAGATTTCCATGATTATATCATATATATATATATATACACGTTCACTGTGATTATACTTTTCTGTTCTCATAAATGTTTGCTTGCTTGCGTGCTGTTTGTTTGAAGTGCAGGTCCGTCTGTTTAATTCAAAGGTTTTCGCATTTGCTTCACGCACACATTTACTTTTTTAAACTAATTTGCAAAGCCTTCGAAGCAATCGAAAGCGGTTCGTTTGCTTTTCTTTGCATTTTAACGAGGTGTTCAACATTCAACATATTTAGGACAAATTCGCTTTATTTTTCTTGAACGAAGTTTGTTCATAAGTTCAGAGACATCGAGTTTACGCAAAAACATGCTCGTAAAAAAATGGCAAAGCAAACACAGGAACATGGTTTGTGTGTGTGCTATAGCTGGCTTTCTGCGGTTGCTGCTGCTTGTTATTCATCTTCTAGTGTACTTCTTTTTTGATTGCCTGATGTAAAATGGACTCTCATTTGTATGTTAGCAGTCAGGTAAGATAGAAAATATATCATTACACAAAAAACAATGCGATCAGCAAAACCCATACAAAATCACAACAACACAAATAAGAATCTAAACAACAGAATGACTGTTGGTGAGATGAACAAAATTGAAAACAAAAGAAATCTTTACTCACCAATACATGTACAAGGACACACACACACGCATGCACGCACGCACGCACACCCACCCACACACACACACACACGCATGCACGCACACACACACAAACACACACACACACGCATGCACGCACGCACGCACGCACACACACGCACACACACGCACGCACGCACGCACGGACACCCACACACACACACACACACACACCCATACACACACATGCATGCACGCACGCACACCCTCACACACACACACACACACACACACACACACACACACACACACACACACACACGCACACACACGCACACACACAAACACACACACATATACACACACACAAACACACACACACGCATGCACGCACGCACATACACACACACGCATGTACGCACGCACGCACGCACACACACACACACATACACACACACACACTCACACACACACGCACACACGCACACACACATACACACACACACACACACACAGACACGTACACACACACACACACACACACACACACACACATATATATATACACACAAACACAGCCACACAAAATAAGATTTATAAGTATGAACAAGATAACAATTCTAATGTACTCACCAAAAGACGAACAATAAAAACAAGAATATAATTATTCATATTTGTATTGGTGAGTACAGAATATAAGCATACTATTAAAACAAGGTTCCAAGAGTTTGTGTAGATCTAATTGTTCTTGTCCATGTTCTTGGTCTCGATTGATGACTTTATTGTTTGTTAAGCTCTCATGTCAATCACTTATGGATGCGCTGCTACGTCTTTCTAAACTCACAAACGATATTGATAAACGTGTTAGAGCTGTTTGCGAAAGTTTACGAGAGTATTGTTAACACTCTAAGCTCTTACAAGGCATGCAGTCAGGTAAATGGTTCAAAACTCAATACCCAAGATTGTACATGTACTGTCATTATAAAAACAAGGAAAATAGCCACGCAGCGTCAGGTGGTTACAGGCATAACATAACATATATCACATTAACTATTCATACAAAATTCCACTAAAACGCTAAATTATATCACGTTTGAGAAATAATAATGACACTACAAAGCATGTGTAAGCACTCACTCACGCGACGCACCACATAGCACTTGTACTGTGTCGTGGTTGACTATAATCGATTTCTTCAGATCTCGAGTATATTGGAAACCGAGACCTTCGCCTCCGAGACCGAACGAGACTTCATCACCACGCGTCTGCTGATTGACACACTTTCCCCAGGGGGCGTTACCGGAGTCAGCAGAGCATCTTACCGAGACTGCTTTGCAAATGAGACGCGCTTGTGTGCTCTCTGAGGGATGGAATTTTCCGGACACAGATGTGAACATAAATGAAGTAATTTCTACATCACATTCGTTTCCTTCAAGGGTAGACGTCTAGGGGGGTTTACACTTGTCTTAATTGACGCAGACATATATATATATATATATATATATATACTTTTAAAATGTCTTGGATCTGGGGACATCTGTAAGTGTGAGAGCGTGGATCTGGGAACATTCTGTGGTTATGGGAACATTAGCATGTTCTCATATCCAAGGTAACCTCAAAATGTAATTTTCGTGTTCAGCTTGACCATTGAGGGGTTTTAACTCGTGTTCCCAAAAGCATTTGAGTTCTGACTTGGTTGTCCCCCTTCCCTTGCTACAGATCTCTGCATCGTCAAACAATCTCTTCTGAGCTTTTAGCATTCTTGTGCTTACGACACTAAAAAAAAAAAAAAATTATCTCTCTCTCTCTTTTTTTTTTTAACATTGCTGTGTAAAATAAAACTGTAAAATAACTATTTTACAGGTTTATTTCACAAGTTTATCTTATATTTTCTGAACATTTGGAAATAATTGCTTTACCTCAGTGAAATATTTATTATTGTTTAGAGCGTAAGCGATAAGCGATCCGGGCCTTTTCAAGAAATCTGAACAATGAACATGGTCGCTGCATGGGATTTTTTTCCCTTTCGTACAATCAGGCACACCACTCGTACAGGTAAGCCTTAGATTTTATGTAGCGCACTTTATAAGAACAGTGTTATATCTATTTATTTGAGTTAGGCATTGAAGATTTGAGAGGGCTTCTTCGCATCGAAGGAGTCTCTTCTGAGTGGGAATTCCGCTGTGAATTGATAGTTCTGGTCAATGGCTGTCTAATCGGCCCTCGAAGGCAATCACTGAAGTGAAGTGCACCGGGAGTGACTATTGCAACGACTGTCGTGTCCAGCGTTGTGTTTGTCAATGAGGTTCTTGAAAGCATTTGTACTGGGAGCCCGTTTAATGTTAGTTGTTAGTTTGTTCCAGTCATTTGTAACTCTATAGCTGAAAGCAAATTTTCTTGTATTGTTATTATCATGTCTTTCTTTTTGTATTTTGTCAGTACTGTTACGTGTTACAACAATGTTAGTCTGCGGTGATTTAAAAAAGAAATCTTTGTTAGTGTCATCAATTTCGTTAAATATTATATACGCTTGTATTAGGTCCCCTCTCTTTCTTCTTGCCTTTAGTGTAGGCAAAGTCAAGTATCTTAGTCTCTCTTCATATGTGTAGTCTTTTATTTCGTAAATCAGTTTAGTAGCTCTTCTTTGGACTCTTGCGATTGATGTTGATTGGCGTACTAGTCTCGGAAACCAGGCAGGATTGCCGTATTCTAGATGAGGTCGTACTAGTGTACACTCCACTCTCTGTTCCAGGAGGCTGTTCTCTGAAAATCCACCAGTACCTAGGAATGGCAGTGACACTGTACTCTAGGACCAACACAGCTAGTGTTTCAAATGTTACCTTTTTGTTTCAGGAGTCCTTGAATATTCTAGTCATTTTTTCCCATTTATTTTAAGTTCATATCATATTTGACAAATAGGTGGCGTGATCTAACCATGTTTACCTGGTTGATTCTGACGGTTGGCAGTTTAAGTTTCTGGCAATTGCCAAAGTTGAACGTTTATTGTCATTAAATGGCAAAATTAATTTGAAGTCACGTTATAACTTATTGTGGAAAATCAGCTCCCTCTCTCTCTCTTTCCCCTCCCACACTCACACACAAACACACACACATGCGTGTGTGCTGACACAAATTTGTGATTTACTTTAAAATTAACAAGGGTGCCGCGGTCAATTGTAGACGGTAAGACCTATTACTTTTTTAAAGCCAGGACATTTGGACCTATTGATTTCTTACGGTCAGGTCCAAATGACCTATTGTCCTCTAACGCTGGCAGCAACACTGATGTAGATGAAATATTCATGAGGACGTCCCTCTGCAATATTATCCCAGCTATCTAAATAGACTGGAAGAACAAAAAGTGATTGCATGGAGACCTGATCAGAAATAGAGGGTTATAACTGACATTTATCTGCAATTAAATTGCTTTAAACTGACGGTTGCCAAATTGGGTTGTGAGTGAAGCGTAGCTCTGGCTTGTCACTCACTTCCACTACACATAAATGCGCGCAAGGATTTAGTTCTTCAAACATTTCTGCTTTCTGTAGCTATGCAGGGTTTGTGGATGTGGAACGTGGGAATATTACAGTTTGGAAGGTGAGGATTCTGATAGACTCGATGCAAATTGTCCGAACTATAGCTATGGCGTGCCCCTTTAATAGCTCATAATGATTAGCCAAATATGGAAAGGCAAAACTAGATTCAAGTAGCTGAAAATTGAAACACGAATGGCGGCTTGATTGAAACTTTACGAAATGGAAATCCTGTGTTTTCCAACACATGAATGTACAAATCAGTGTTTTGGGTCTACAGAACACGACAAATCCCGTCCAAGTCCACTTCAACACAACTTCACAAGCCCATGTCTTCAGAACTTCGCAATTCCATGTGTATACGAGACCACGAAAGTCACACATTGGCTGGATTCATGTCCTGACGACATATCTGTGGTAAGTTTAAAGGCTGTCTCCATGGTAAAAAAAAATACTGAAATAACCATGTGTTTCTCTTTCTTCTTTCAATTTAATGACTTATGCGCTAGAGTTCGTATTCAATATGTTCCAGTGAAGATAATGACTCACTTTTCTAACCCGTATTCTCAAAAGCTCGGGAGAAAACGAAAGAAAATAATGTCCCTCTCCGGAAGTGACGTGTGGCTGGTGGCTTGATTCGGCCTTCCGCCATTTTGACAGAGATGGGAGAGTGAACCACAGCTTCGCGTAACAATCTGAACACGCATGCCGCATCAAGTTGTCAATAGACAACCACTGATGTTGATAAAGTAAGAGATCTGTCTTACATAATTGAGTTTCGGCGCTGTTTGGTTGCAAAGAAATGTGCGCAGTCTATATCACAAGTAGGTTTGGAAAGTGCATTTTCCGATGATATCGACGCAGCTAGTATCAGGATCAGGAATATTGCGTCGCGGAACCTTTCAGATTATGACGCAATGTTGGCAAGAGAGCGCCTCGCCTAGCCCTACTTAAAACGATTTAAAACCTATCATTTTGGAATTTGTTCTCTTCCATAAAAAGTCTGAAGTCCATTGCTACTAAATTAAATAGCCTCTGGACTTATTTGAAAAATACACCCTTTCCTAATAGTTTTCTTAGTGCTGGCAATCAATAGTACTAGTAATGAGAGGGATGCACGACTCGTACCCTTTGATGACAGTGAGGGGCGACATTTGTATTGTTGTAGGCTATAATACAAATGTCGCCCCTCACTGTCATTAGGGCTAAATGTCACTTTTGTTAACTCCTTCATGATACGAACCCACCTTACTGTCACGGGACGCAGGGGTGGCCACATTTTTGTCAATTCAGCTTTCCCCGGGTATGTAACATGTCATTTTTAACTTACCCGCACAAAAATCAGGTTACCCACAATCTGAATGCAAAAACTCGTCCCCACCCCTACACACAGTCATGGAGTTGCGCTCACGCACACTCCACTGTCGAAATCTAACCAAGGAAATTCGTCCTTCCATTCTGGCAAAAACCTTCTGACACGTTTTGATCTGTCGCAGTGTCGATTCTAGACCGCGCATTCCCGCAAATATGAAAGAAATCCCGCAAAAATAAAATTTGGATGCGCGCCTTTTCACGCAAAGAAATACCAATTCCCGCATTTTCAAACATCTTGTGCATGCGCGATATAATAAATATAATTTCGTCAAACAGCCCAGCGTTGCAGATCGTAAGCGCTTGCAATCTTTTTGAGACAAGTGAGGCCCTGACAAGGATGTTTACATTTACCTATGTTTTCAAAAGTTACATTTTCCCTAAACATCCTTATCAGGGCCTCACTTGTCTCAAAAAGATTCACTTTTTCTCCCACAAGTCTTTGCTTCCCTTTGTGGTCACTTCCTGTTTTACATTCAAAATGGCCACCACGATAAGTGAAAGCGTGGATTTTTTCAAGAATGGAGACCCATGTGCAAATCAGCTTGACGACAAGTTGCCAAGTGAGGCAAAACATCCAAATAAATGGTCTTGGAAGTGGATGAAGGAGTTAGATTCTCAAAAAAGATAATGGAGTTTATGATTAAGAAGTTTCTGTTGTGCATGCAACGATGAAATTACATACACCTGACTTCACTCTTCAGGCAAGAAAGCCATCAGGAACCATACGTTGGTTCTCTCTCTCTCTCTCTCTCTCTCTCTCTCTCTCTCTCTCTCTCTCTTTGAAGTCTCTCTCTCTCTCTCTTTGAAGTCTCTCTCTCTCTCTCTCTCTCTCTCTCTCTCTCTCTCTCTCTCTCTCTCTCTCTCTCTCTTTGAAGTCGTGGGGGCAATGACGGCCTCCGGGATGCCACAGATTCCATCCTCCCCCAGCCTAGAGACTGGGACTTTTTGTTCTTATTTACGATAGAGTGACATAAATCAATAATTAGCAAAGATTCTATAATTTTAAACTAATCTTTGTTTCAGTTGGTCATGGTGATTTGGGCAATGACAACACCGGCATCGTGGGTGATTTGGGCAGCGATGACCCCTCCGTCAAGGATTGCGACGTGACGAGCACACATGCAGAACCGCTTGGTATGTTTATACCGCCACCATCATAAGTGACGGTTTCTGAGACTTCCACTACTCGTGCAGAACTTCTGATTGGAGAAACTCGAGGTCAAAGCTTGTTCCCAAATGTTCTTATTATTATTTCACATTGCTCAACATCCAGTTAGCAACACAGGCTAGATGTTAAGCAACGTGAAATAATAATAACACATTTTGGGACAAACTTTGACCTGTAGTTTCTCCAATCAGAAGCTTCTGCACGAGTAATGGAAGTCGCAGAAACCGCCACAATATTATTTAAATTTTATTTATATATAGATGCTACATGTCGGGTTCATCTACGGGGCTAGTGACAGACCGCCAATGATGTTTTTTGTTGTTTTTTAGTTGGCAGCATGGGGATATCTTGAGAAGGCTCTCCGTAGTCGGCTAGACGTTAAGCAATGCTAATAATAATAATAATAGCACTTGAGCAAAGAGCTAAAACATTTCGAGGTACGGTAGAGTGTTTGACATAAATAATAATAATAATACGAATATTTATAACGCGCACATATCTCCCCAACAGGCGACTCAAGGCGCACATACACTCATTCACACACACGGAGACTTAAAGTCACCAACACACACACACCAGCAACCATTAAAATATGTACAGTTATTCAAGGTGGGATGGACAATGATAATGGACAACAGGAGGGGGGAACATGTACACAGGGAGATAGTGATCAAGGGGGAGGTCGTAGAGAAGGTAGAGCAGTATAGGTTTTTGGGGGTGATTATAGACAATAAGTTGACATGGAAACCAAACTCTGATGCCCTTGTGAAGAAACTCCACTCTCGCCTGTACTTTTTGAGAAAACTCAGGTCTTTTAACATCTGCAGACAAGAAATCCTTCAGATGTTTTACACTTCAACGTGCAATAGTGTGTTGTACTTTGGCTCCGTGTGTTGGGGTGGCAACATCAACAAGCAAGACAGGGATAGATTAGATAAATTCATCAGGAAAGCAAGTGGGGTGGTTGGGAGGAAGCAGGACAATTTCACATCAACACATGAACGACGACTGACTGACAAGGTACAGAAGATTTTGGCTGACGACTCGCACCCACTCAGACCGGAATTTGACAGTAGACGGACAGACAGGAGCAACAGATTCAGACAACCAACCGCAAGATCCACACGCTACAGAAATTCGTTCATTCCATCTGCAATTCACATCTTCAATTCTCAGGTGGGGCGGTAGATGCTGGTGTTGTCGCTCTGATGCACGGGGTCAGTGTTCTGTATTGTTTCAGTATTGTTGATTTTGTTTTGCATGATTATATACTCTTATTCTACTCTCTTAGACAATATGTGATAACCGGCAAGGTGCTGACTTTCTTTTGTGCATTGTTGATGGTGAATGCATGTTAATTTATTTTTAATATACTTTCTTATGTGATAACCAATGTGCTATATTTTCTCAGGACAAAGAACAAATGTTTATTTTGAATGTTTTATGTATGTTATTATTACGGACACAAACGCTCAGCAATGTAATTTCTCTTTTAGAGATTAATAAAGTTATTGTATTGTATTGTATTGTATTGTATTGGGGTGGGCAGTGTAGAATGCATGGATTATGTGGAAAAAAGGAATGTCTTGAGTGCAGATTTGAATGATTCGAGGGACTGTTGTTGACGGAGGGGGAGAGGTAGTGTGTTCCATTGGCTAGGTGCTTGGAAAGAAAATGAGCGTTGACCTGCTGTTTTGAGTTTGGTGTGGGGGATGTTGAGCTTGAGGGAGTCGGCAGATGATCTGAGTGCTCGTGAAGGGACATAGAGAGAGAGAGAGTCGGAGAGATAGGCAGGGGCGAGACCATGGAGGCATTTGTAGGTGAGAGTGTTGATTTTGTATGTGATACGGGCAGGAACGGGCAACCAGTGGAGCTGATTTAGGAGGGGGGTGATATGATCTCCCTTTTTCTTTCGTAAGGCAAGACGGGCAGAGCTATTTTGAATGCGTTGGAGACGAGAGATAGAAGAAGAGGGAAGACCCGCCAAGAGAGAGTTACAATAGTCAAGACGTGAGAGAATGGTGGACGTGACCAGTTTGGCGGTAGCATCTGTGGTGAGGTACTTGCGGATAGTGGCGATGCGGCGGAGTTGGAAGTAGCAGGTGCGAGAGACAGAAGAGATGTGTTGTTTCATGGAAAGGGTGTTGTCTAGAGTGACTCCGAGGTTTTTGACAGCAGAAGACAGAGGGACAGAAGAGTCAGAGAGTTGAAGAGAGTCGGAAGTGGCTTTGGAGAGTTTGGATGTAGTGCCTATTAGGATAGCTTCAGTTTTGTTGCTATTGAGCTGAAGTTTGATTTCTGTCATCCAATTCTGCACGTCAGTGATAGTGTCAGAGATAGAGGAAAGAAGAGATTCAGACTGGTCAGGGGAAGAGCTGTTGTGAAGTTGAGAGTCGTCGGCAAAAGAGTGGTGGAGAACGTTGTGTCGGTCAAGGATGTGGTCAAGAGGTTGAGTGTAGAGAGTAATTAGTACAGGCCCAAGGACTGAGCCCTGAGGGACTCCGCACTCAAGCCTGATGGGGTCAGAGTTCAGTTTGTCAATCGAAACAGTCTGGTAGCGGTCGGTGAAATAAGAAGAGAACCAAGAAAGAGCTGTGCTATGGATACCAAAGGTGTACTGAAGGCGTTGAAGGAGGATGTTGTGGTCGACTGTGTCAAAGGCCGCTGATAGATCAAGTAGAGCGACGGCAGAGATTTCAGCTTGGTCAGTGGCAAGGAGGAGATCAGTAGTGATTTTGAGAAGGGCAGTTTCGGTGGAGTGGTGAGGACGATAGGCAGATTGAAGCGGAGAGAGAAGATTGTTGCAAAGAAGGTGAGAGTTGAGTTGTTTTAGGACGACTCTTTCAAGGAGTTTGGAGATGAAGGAAAGGTTTGAGACAGGGCGGTAGTTGCTGAGAGTGTTTGGGTCGAGCGATGGTTTCTTCAGTAGATGTTTGACAATAGCAGTCTTAAAGGAGTTGGGGACAGTGCCTGTTTGCAGAGAAGTGTTGATGATTTTGAGAATAGAAGGGAGGAGTTCAGGAAGACAGTCAGTAGAGTTGTGTGGGAAGAGGGTCAAGGTCACAGGTTTTCAAGGTCATTTCTTTGAGGACTTTCTCCAGGTCAGTGAGAGTGAGAGGCTGAAAGTGTGTGAAGGGAGTGCCTGTAAATGCAGGAGAAGTTTAAGAGTTTTGGTGTGGGATTTTGTCTAGTTTGTCACGGATGGTTTGGATCTTGTTATGGAAGTAATCAGAGAAAGCTTGCGACAGTTTGGAGGGGTCGATGTTGTTGGGCAAGGGAGAAGCAGAAGAGCAGCCAAGAAGGTCATTCACTGTGGAGAAGAGTGTTTTGGCAGAGGTTGTTTCACAGATTTTGGTGCTGTAGTGCGATTGTTTGGCGTCTGCGATGAGTGTCTGAGCATGTTCCATTTGCTTGTTGTAAATCTGTCTGTCAACTACCAGCTTTGAGGTTCGCAACTTCCTCTCTGCTCGGCGACGCAACTGTTTTGTATACTTAACTTCAGCTGTGATCGAGGGTGCAGAAGGCCAATCTACGATGAGTTTGGTTTTTGCGGGTGCATGTTCGTCAAGAAGTGTGCTGAGAGTGGAGTCGTAATGACGTACAGGGTCTGAGGATACCGGAGGATCAAGCAGTCGGCGGGCTGCTTCTGCGCGAAATGTGTCAGTGTTAACTTCTTTGAGGTTACGGCGGACTACGCGCTTTTTCTGTTTGGATGGTTTGGCCATCTTAAGAGAGAACAAAACTGCAGAATGATCGGATCTGAGGTAGTCATTCAGCAGGATGTCGTACACCAGGTCAGTGGACTCGTGGGTGACAATCCAGTCAATGATGTGTGTTTTGCGTGTGGGAGCGTCTACATGCTGTTTGAGGTCGTGACAGTCAAGAAGGTCCATCGTCTGTCTTGTGTCGGTGTTATAAATCAACAATAAGCAAAGATTCTATAATTTTAAACTAATCTTTGTTTCAGTTGGTCATGGTGATTTGGGCAATGACAACACCGGCATCGTGGGTGATTTGGGCAATGACGACACTGGCATCGTGGGTGATTTGGGCAATGAAGACACTGGCATCGTGGGTGATTTGGGCAATGACGACACTGGCATCGTGGGTGATTTGGGCAATGACGACACCGGCATCGTGGGTGATTTGGGCAATTCGTGGCTGATTTGGGCAATGACGACACCGGCATCGTGGCTGATTTGGGCAATGACGACACCGGCATCGTGGGTGATTTGGGCAATGACAACACCGGCATCGTGGGTGATTTGGGGAGCGATGACTCCTCCGTCAAGGATTGCGACTACACATGTCGCACACATGCAGAACCGCTTGGTATGTTTATACCGCCACCATCATATGTGACGGTTTCTGCGACTTCCATTACTCGTGCAGAATCTTCTGATTGGAGAAATTCGAGTTCAAAGTTTGTTTAAAAAAAATATGTTATTTTACATTGCTCAACGTCAAGTTAGCAACATTTTGGTACATACTTTGACCTCTAGTTTCTCCAATCAGACGCTTCTGCGCGAGTAATGGAAGTCGCAGAAACCGCCACAATATTATTTAAATTTTATTTATATATAGATGCTACATGTCGGGTTCTAGTGGACATACTCTTATAATATCTAAATACTTTTGCTACTACTAATAACATGCATTGTTTATTACCTAATTAAAGGCTCCCGCAGTGGGGCACTGCGGTTAAGAAATTAAAGGCCCCTCCTGTTTTTGGAACCGCAGGAGCTTTCTAGTTTACTGTTAGGTAGATTTTTGGTTCCTCTTTCCTGTCATGCTCTCTTTTTCTTCATGAATTCTTTTCTTTTTTCTGCCTTAATCTTGCTCATTCACCTGTATTTTTTCCAAAAATCTCTTCTCTTGCCGCTTGTCTCGCGATTCATGTATAGTTTAATCTGTTAGTGTTCTGATGTAAGTCCAGCAGTAGATAGGTTAAGCCTATTTTAACATACTGGAAACTGGTAATCTTCCAGTAGGTATTAATTTAGTTTTACTAAAGCCTGCTGGGACACAAGTAATGGGTTAGTGCATTTGTAAACAGGAATCGCTTGACAAGTGGCCCCCTTCATCCCCCCCTTCCTCGTCCTGATATGGCTCTGCGTAGTCGGCTGGACGTTAAGCAAAAAATAAACAAACAAAAAAAAATAATTAAAGGCAGAGGTCGACAAAGCTCATGAAGACAAGCGTAAATTCAAGCTGGTCTCATGCTGAAATACAAACTTTAATAAATGGTTTTGGGCATCTCCTTCAAAAAGGCATGTATCCGTCAGGGAAGATAATTCAAGCCGCAATTAACCAAAATACTTGTCTCAACAATAGAACATGTATGAATGTGCGAGCAAAGCTTCAGCACTAAATGAAGACACGGTTTTAAGATGGACTAGCTGAAGTTGTGGGCAAAGACAGCATGTTGTTGCTTTTTGGCGAAAGCTTACTGAAGAAATATGGACCAGCTAGAAAAAATGACATAGCACAGAGATTGAGACAACTTGCTGGCCTGTTGGTGCAATATGTAGAGCAAACCTATTCATTACATCTTACCATATAACAGTGGCACAGGCACGGTTGGCCTAGTGGTAAGGCGTCCGCCCCGTGATCGGGAGGTCGTGGGTTCGAACCCCGGCCAGGTCATACCTAAGACTTTAAAATTGGCAATCTAGTGGCTGCTCCGCCTGGCGTCAGGCATTATGGGGTTAGTGCTAGGACTGGTTGGTCCGGTGTCAGAAGAATGTGACTGGGTGAGACATGAAGCCTGTGCTGCGACTTCTGTCTTGTGTGCTGCGACTTCTGTCTTGTGTGTGGCGCACGTTATATGTCAAACCAGCACCGCCCTGATATGGCCCTTCGTGGTCGGCTGGGCGTTAAGCAAAAAAAAACCACAATATAACAGGGGCTCATTTTGAAATTGAGGTTGTCAAGAGGAATGTAATCGGACATTTTTCAAACTAATCGCACCATCGATGCAAACTGCACGCACTCGCACAAATAAATGAAATCTACACACAGCAACACCGACAGCTTTAAATGATTTTAATGTCATTAAAACGGTTTAAACCCAAATAAAATTGAATGAAATCTCACAGATAAATTTACAATGACTATCTGTCTTGCTTGAAGAAAAGAAAAAAACGAAAAGGGAGTGGAACACGGCAACACACATTCTGAGTCACTCCAGGAGCTTCAACAGAAACACAGGTGACGATCGCGGAATGTTGATGTTGAGAACGTCTGACGCATGCAGTATGCGTGCAGTAGCTATTTTCCGCGAAACCCTGCGGAACCCCGGGGGTACCCCGCGAAACCCCGCTTCGGCTTCCGTAATAAGAAAACATTTTGTACCGGTGTCTTAGAATTTAATAGCTGACAAGAAAAACAAAATAGCGATAAGTCCGACCCCGAAATGAGACCCTGATGTAATACTATTATTTGCTGGGCTATACAAGTTATGTAGGTATGCATGCATGACCCTGGGTCTTGCTGTATGACTGGGAATTGCAGATATGTTCTTCAAAAGATTATGCCGTGTCTGAAGCATCAATATAAACGCTTATAGCTCACAGCTGAAAAGAACACTTCCTTACTAGTACGAAACCAAATGACAAACTATCAATTTGAATACAACACAGCTTCATAAGAACTGCTCAAACAAGGACCAATAAAAGAGAAAACTGAAGACCGTGGCCTTAATCTTACAAGTTTGAAGTTAAAACAAGTTTTGCAAACAATACATGTGAAAGAATGTTGTTATGCCTGAATATTAAAAAAAATTAGTTAGTGTTCCCAGAAACTTGAAATTTGGCATTGTTGTTTATATGTCGACCTAGTACCCAAATATATATAGACATTCTGGAAAACGTTATTTGTTTAGGAATATGGGGAACGTGGATATGGGGACCTTATTAATATTATGTTTTCACATATATATTTAAATCCTAAACAAATAACGTTTTCCAGAATGTCTATATATACTGTTCAAAAAAAGAAACGCATAGCTTGTAATATTTGGTTAATTTAGTTATATGGCTACAAGGATATCCACCAAACTGCAGAAAATGTTTATCTGGTCGTCGACCTTTCGTCCATTGCCACAAGTGAGCTCTGCACGTGACGCATGCGTTATCAGTGGCTACAATGTCAAAATTGCTCATTTGGCATGACCACTCGTCATGCTTCAGTGTAATCTCGTGAAACTCGGGAAATATTGAGCTCTCACCATGTCTTCCAAAACCCATAAAAGCGGATTGTTCGCCACAAAGAAATCAGACGATAATTCAGCGACGAAAGATGGCCCGATTGAGCAGAGAAGACCGCCAAATTGCATTGGGTCGTTTACAAGCAGGCCAAAGTCAAAGTGCAATCGCCAGGCACTTCCACGTGTCCCAGAGCACCATCAGTAGACTGTGGGTCAGGTTTCAAGCCACTGGCTCCGTTGCTGACTTGCCACGAGCGGGAAGACCAAGGGCGACAACTGCTGCTCACGACCGCTTCATACGGCTCCGCCACCTCCGGAATCGTTTCCTGTCGGCCTCATCTTCTGTCCAGGCTCTCCCCGGGCCACACCGATTATCGGACCAGACCGTGCGGAACCGCCTGCATGAAGCTGGTTTGAGAGCTCGCAGACCTCACAGAGGAGCTGTCCTCACCCGCCGCCATCGCCAGAACCGAGTGCAGTGGGGCAACCAGCACCTTCGCTGGACCGTCCGGAATCACTGGAGACACGTGTGGTTCAGCGACGAGTCCTACTTCCTGCTCCAGCGACATGATGGTCGGAGGAGGGTCTACCGGAGAGTAAACGAACGTTACGCGCCCAACTGTGTGGATGAGGCACCCGTTCATGGTGGTGGAGGCGTCATGGTGTGGGGGGCGATCAATACCGCTGGAAGGAGCACCCTGGTGCACGTCCAAGGGCGCATAACTGCCCAGCGATACGTGGAGGAAATTCTGCGCCCACACGCCCTTCCTCTTCTGGCTGACCAGGATGCCATATTCCAGCAGGACAACGCTCGCCTGCACACAGCACGACTCACCACCCAGTTCCTCACCGACCACCATGTCCAGGTGCTTCCCTGGCCATCCATGTCGCCAGACATGAACCCGATAGAACACCTCTGGGATGAATTGGACAGACGTGTGCGCAGGCGAGAAGAAGCGCCGGCAAATCACCGCGATCTATTGCAGGCACTTCAGGAGGAGTGGGACACCATCCCACATCAAGATATCCGGCATCTGATCCAGTCCATGCCCAGAAGGTGCCGGGCAGTTGTTGCTGCTCAAGGCAGTCACACCCCCTACTGACTTGACAGCCTCGGCACCCAATCGTATTGATTGACTGATTGATTTGAAGATGCAAATGAACTGTGTGTGCATTCAACTGTGTCCATACCAAATTTCAAACAAATAATCTAAATATTGGATTTTCTGTTAATTTTTTCAAAAAATAAAACAAATTTGGCAAGTAGCAACTATGCGTTTCTTTTTTTGAACAGTATATATTTGGGTACTAGGTCGACATATAAACCACAGTGCGAAATTTCAACTTTCTGGATGTTCTATGTACCATTGTTAAATATCTAGTTATAAGTTCTTTTTTAGTTATACTTTTAAAACGACAAGACATGAACATGTATGTCCTTTTTTTTAAAAATTTTTTTTATTGTTGTTATGGTTGTTTGTTTGTGTGTGTGTTGATCGATTTAATTTTTTTTTAAAGTTAGTGTTCCCAGAAACTTGTATTATATATATAATAAAAGTTTCTGGGAACACTAACTAATTTTTTTAATATTCAGGCATAACAACATTCTGTCACATGTATTGCTTGCAAAACTTGTTTTAACTTCAAACTTGTAAGATTAAGGCCACGGTCTTCAGTTTTCTCTTTTATTGGTCCTTGTTTGAGCAGTTCTTATGAAGCTAACTCTGACACCAGCCGGTTATTTGGGAACTCGTTTTCAACTGCTTGCAGAAAGTTGAAATTTGTCATTGTGGTTTATATGTCGACTTAGTACCCAAATATAAAAAGACATTCTGGAAAATGTTATTTGTAGGATTTAAATATATATATATATGAAAACATAATAAGGTCCCCATATCCACGTTCCCAAAAAGCTTGTCTGAATATAATAATATATATAATAAATGTTTCTGGGAACACTAACTTTTTTTTTAATATTCAGGCATAACAACATTCTTTCACATGTTTTGTTTGCAAAACTTGTTTTAACTTCAAACCTGTAAGATTAAGGCCACGGTCTTCAGTTTTCTCTTTTATTGGTCCTTGTTTGAGCAGTTCTTATGAAGCTGTTTTGTATTCAAATTGATAGTTTGTCATTTGGTTTCGTACTAGTAAGGAAGTGTTCTTTTCAGCTGTGAGCTATAAGCGTTTATATTGATGCTTCAGACACGGCATAATCTTTTGAAGAACATATCTGCAATTCCCAGTCATACAGCAAGACAAAAATTGGCTCTTTGCAGTCTGCTGGGCTATACGCGATATGTTATGTATGTATGCATGGCCCTGGGTCTTGCTGTACGACCCTGGGTCTTGCTGTACGACCCTGGGTCTTGCTGTACGACCCTGGGTCTTGCTGTACGGCCCTGGGTCTTGCTGTACGACCCTGGGTCTTGCTGTACGGCCCTGGGTCTTGCTGTACGACCCTGGGTCTTGCTGTACGGCCCTGGGTCTTGCTGTACGGCCCTGGGTCTTGCTGTACGACCCTGGGTCTTGCTGTACGACCCTGGATCTTGCTGTACGACCCTGGGTCTTGCTGTATGACCATGGGTTTTCATGTCACGTACGACATACAAATCACGATGTTCAAAGTTTTGACGAATTGAGTGTGACTACGATTCGTAAAACTTGAAATAGGAAGGTGTTATTGCTGTGTTTGATTGGTCGATCTTTGTTTAATGACAAAACAATTAATAATGCCAAGATTTTTAATGTGTACATAGTTCCTTTTCAGCTTGTGATTTATAACTCGTTGTGACAAGTTAAAGTTTGTGTAAGCCCTTAATAGACTCTTTGCAGTCCGCTGGGCTATACGCATTATGTATGTATGCATGACTCTGGGGATTGCTGTATGACCCTGGATCTTGCTGTATGACCCTCAATCTTGCTGTATGTCCCTCGGTCTTGCTGTATGACCCTCGGTCTTGATCAACAATGATCTGCATTTTTACTCAATATTTTCCACGAAGTACTGGGATCCTTGTATTTCTATCTACTCTGCTTTAATCTTGCTAAGACAATTATGTTGAGACGTCATAAATCAGTACTGGTATATTCTCGGAATTGCGGTCTGGTACCCTGTGATATCGGTTTGAAAACTAGGGAAGGAGGCGATGTGAAGTGCCTTTAGTCGCTGCTGTCACAGTGGGGAGATTGCTAATTGGAGAAATGATTGCATGCAGAAAACGTGGTGATTATGATCCCACGTGACATTTTTACCGCCTTTCATTGTGTAAAAATAGCTTAAACGACAAAACAATTAATAATGCCAAGATTTTTAATGTGTACATAGTTCCTTTTCAACTTGTGATTTATAACTTGTTGTGACAAGTTAAAGTTTGTGTGGGCCCTTAATAGGCTCTTTGCGGTCTGCTGTAGGACCCTGTGTCTTGCTGTATGACCCTGTGTCTTGCTGTAGGACCCTGTGTCTTTCTGTAGGACCCTGTGTCTTGCTGTATGACCCTGTGTCTTGCTGTATGACCCTGTGTCTTGCTGTATGACACTGTGTCTTGCTGTATGACCCTGTGTTTTGCTGTAGGACCCTGTGTCTTGCTGTAGGACCCTGTGTCTTGCTGTAGGACCCTGTGTCTTGTTGTATGACCCTGTGTCTTGTTGTAGGACCCTGTGTCTTGCTGTAGGACCCTGTGTCTTGCTGTAGGACCCTGTGTCTTGCTGTATGACCCTGTGTCTTGCTGTAGGACCCTGTGTCTTGCTGTATGACCCTGTGTCTTGCTGTAGGACCCTGTGTCTTGCTGTACGACCCTGTGTCTTGCTGTACGACCCTGTGTTTTGCTGTAGGACCCTGTGTCTTGCTGTAGGACCCTGTGTCTGGCTGTATGACCCTGTGTCTTGCTGTAGGACCCTGTGTCTTGCTGTAGGACCCTGTGTCTTGCTGTACGACCCTGTGTCTTGCTGTACGACCCTGTGTCTTGCTGTACGACCCTGTGTCTTGCTGTACGACCCTGTGTCTTGCTGTAGGACCCTGGCTCTTGCTGTACGACCCTGTGTCTTGCTGTACGACCCTGTGTCTTGCTGTAGGACCCTGTGTCTTGCTGTAGGACCCTATGTCTTGCTGTACGACCCTGTGTCTTGCTGTAGGACCCTGTGTCTTGCTGTAGGACCCTGTGTCTTGCTGTAGGACCCTGTGTCTTGCTGTAGGACCCTGTGTCTTGCTGTACGACCCTGTGTCTTGCTGTACGACCCTGTGTCTTGCTGTAGGACCCTGTGTCTTGCTGTATGACCCTGGGTCTTGCTGTATGACCCTGTGTCTTGCTGTACGACCCTGGGTCTTGCTGTATGACCCTGGATCTTGCTGTATGACCCTCGGTCTTGCTGTACGACCCTGTGTCTTGCTGTATGACCCTGGGTCTTGCTGTACGACCCTGGGTCTTGCTGTACGACCCTGGGTCTTGCTGTACGACCCTGGGTTTTGCTGTATGATCCTGGGTCTTGCTGTATGACCCTGGGTCTTGCTGTATGATCCTGGGTCTTGCTGTATGACCCTGGATCTTGCTGTATGACCCTGGATCTTGCTTATGACCTTCGGTCTTGCTGTATGACCCTCGGTCTTGCTGTATGACCCTAGGTCTTGATGAACAAGGATCTGCATTTTTACTTAATATTTTCCACGAAGTACTGGGATCCTTGTATTTCTATCTACTCTGCTTTAATCTTGCTAAGACAATTATGTTGAGACGTCATAAATCAGTACTGGTATATTCTCGGAATTGCGGTCTGGTACCCTGTGATGTTGGTTTGAAAACTAGGGAAGGAGGCGATGTGAAGTGCCTTTAGTCGCTGGTGTCACAGTGGGAAGATTGCTAATCGGAGAAATGATTGCATGCAGAAAACGTGGTGATTATGATCCCACATGACATTTTTACCGCCTTTTGCTGTGTAAAAATAGCTTAAATGACATGTCTTAAAGCTCTGCTTAAACTCGTAGTAAACCTCGGTGTTTACGCAGGTTCCTAGCTAATCGTGTATAAACTTGTCTTGCAAAGAAGCAGAGTAGATAGAGATACAAGGATCACAGTTCTTCGTGGACATTATTTTATCCTCTTTTCTTTTTAAAACCTGGTTTTTACAAACAGGGGAAAGTACCTCATCGTTTCCAGAGCCTCACAATTATATGTCCTTGTAAACATGGTTTATCAGAAGGACTGGTGACATACCTTCATTGGTAATTTTTAGGTTTTTTTAGTTGGCAGCGTGGGGCGTTTTGAGACGGCTCGGTGTAGTCAGCTGGACGTTAAGCAATGTTTAATAATATATAATATGTTGCAAATCGTCACGCTAATGGGATAATTTCCCGCAGTGGGGCACTGCGGTTATGAAATTAAAGGCCCCTCCTGTTTTTGGAACCGCAGGAGCTTTCTAGTTTGCTGTTAGGTAGATTTTTGGTTCCTCTTTCCTGTCATGCTCTCTTTTTCTTCATGAATTCTTTTCTTTTTTCTGCCTTCTTGCTCATTCACCTGTATTTTTTCCAAAAATCTCTTCTCTTGCCGCTTGTCTCGCGATTCATGTATAGTTTAATCTGTTAGTGTTCTGATGTAAGTCCAGCAGTAGATAGGTTAAGCCTATTTTAACATACTGGAAACTGGTAATCTTCCAGTAGGTATTAATTTAGTTTTACTAAAGCCTGCTGGGACACAAGTAATGGGTTAGTGCATTTGTAAACAGGAATCGCTTGACAAGTGGCCCCCTTCATCCCCCCCTTCCTCGTCCTGATATGGCTCTGCGTAGTCGGCTGGACGTTAAGCAACAAATAAACAAACAAACAAAATGGGATAATTGCCTAACTCACTTTTGCAAGTTTTGAGAAAAAGCGATTTGTTCAGCAGCCTCTGCATTGAACTTTGGGTTCTGTACTTCAGTAGAATGAACTTTAATCCAAATTTCTATTGATCTTGTTTACCATGGGATGCACATGCATAGACAGAAAAGCATGGGTATGCTGTTAAGATAACTGACTTATGAGTTAGGCAATTTTGCTGACATGGCATCAGCAACCGTTTCTCTTTGCAATTTCTTTTCGGAATTTTTACAGATGATTGACACAATTGTTGGCGTTATTATGGAACCGTTGTCTCAAAACTATCTAACTCTGAGTTAGGCAATTATCCTATTAGCGTAATGAAATGTATCATCAGATTTGATTTTGATTAATTTTTTTCCATTGAAATGCTTTTTTGATTTTGAATTTTGTTCCCAGGGTCCGCCCTGGGAGGTGGGGGGGGGGATCTCTTATTTTGGGTTCTTAGTCACCTCATGCGCCCCAATGGGATAAGAACATATATTTAGGTGAGCCTTTATTGTCATTTTTAGTCACCCACCCAAAGGAAAGGGGGGTGACTGTTACTTTTGTCAGCGTCCCTGCCTGTGTCTATCCGTCTACACATACGGTTGGGTGATTTTAGGACCCGTGGTCCTTTTCTTGTTTATTTCTTTTTTTCTGCCTCCCCATTGTTCAGTCACCTGTTTCACTTTTACCATGGACTTTGATTCATGGTGTTTAAGAAATAACGATTTTCGATGTCAAAATAAAAGCTGAGTTGTGATTAATGTTTATTTCAGGTAAGAATTAACTTGGTGCGTAATTACACAACACGAAAAAAGATAAATGCAAGTACAAAATTGGAAATATATTTAGTTTGATAATCTAATTCAATGAAAAGCCTGATTTCTGTACTTTTTTTTCTTGTTCTTGTTTTCTCTACTTGAGCACGTTTTTTTTTCTTTGAGAAGTATGTGTCCTCCGACTACGCATGGCTGTCTGTGTTAAAAGTATGTGTCCTTCGACGACGGTCGGCGAAGAATGTTTTTAGCGACTGTCGGCGAAGGTTAATCATGCTTAGTGACATCATATTTCTTCAAAATCATGTTTTTTGGGTGCGATTATTTTTTTGCAAACATATTACAAGTTAATAATTTTCGGTTCAATGACTATGCATAAGACTGTATTATCTTTAATGTTCTTTTTAGTTATCAGTAGATTTAAATGACTGTATTTTATTTTCGGTAACAATCCACCTTTTTGCAAGACGAGGTATGTCTTTTTCTTTAAAACAATAGTTGCTTATGTTATTGTTTGTGTTGTTGATGCTGGACTAATAAACAACAGTATCTGTTTAAAACCTTCATGAACAGTGTGTATTGTGTAAACAGGGAGTGACTGCAAGCGAGTATTGTGCTCTCTCTCTCTCTCGCTCTCGCTCTGTGTGTGTGTGTGTGTGCTATTTTTTTCCGCAAATATGTTCTTGCTCTCTCTCTCTCTCTCTCTCTCCCCCGCTCTCTCCCCCGCTCTCTCGCTCTGTGTGTGTGTGTGTGTGTGCTATTTTTTTCCGCAAATATGTTCTTCAAAAGATTATGCAGTGTCTGAAGCATCAATATAAACTTTATAAGCTCACAGCTGAAAAGAACACTTCCTTACTAGTACGAAACCAAATGACAAACTATCAATCAATCAATCAATCAATAGAATTTATTTCCAAAATGCAAAAGCACATGATTTTGTTTTAAATGTTGCAGTAAATCATATATCCACGTCCACACTCACATTCACACCCAAATTGTCACAGCATAAGAAACATGGTTAAATACTATTTGCACAACCGACTATCAATTTGAATACAACACAGCTTCATAAGAACTGCTCAAACAAGGACCAATAAAAGAGAAAACTGAAGACTGTGGCCTTAATCTTACAAGTTTGAAGTTAAAAAAAGTTTTGCAAACAATACATGTGAAAGAATGCTGTTATGCCTGAATATTAAAAAAAAAGTTAGTGTTCCCAGAAACTTTTATTATATATATTATATATTCAGACAAGCTTTTCGGGAACGTGGATATGGGGACCTTATTATGTTTTCATATATATATTTAAATCCTACAAATAACATTTTCCAGAATGTCTTTTTGACTCACATGCGAAGCAAAAGTGAGTCTATGTACTCACCCGAGTCGTCCGTCCGTCCGTCCCCCCCCGTCCGGACGTCCGTCCGGACGTCCGTCCGTCCGTCCGGAAAACTTTAACGTTGGATATTTCTTGGACACTATTCAGTCTATCAGTACCAAATTTGGCAAGATGGTGTATGATGACAAGGCCCCAAAAAACATACATAGCATCTTGACCTTGCTTCAAGGTCAAGGTCGCAGGGGCCATAAATGTTGTCTAAAAAACAGCTATTTTTCCCATTTTTCCCATTTTCTCTGAAGTTTTTGAGATTGAATACCTCACCTATATATGATATATAGGGCAAAGTAAGCCCCATCTTTTGATACCAGTTTGGTTTACCTTGCTTCAAGGTCAAGGTCACAGGAGCTCTTCAAAGTTGGATTGTATACATATTTTGAAGTGACCTTGACCCTGAACTATGGAAGATAACTGTTTCAAACTTAAAAATTATGTGGGGCACATGTTATGCTTTCATCATGAGACACATTTGGTCACATATGATCAAGGTCAAGGTCACTTTGACCCTTATGAAATGTGACCAAAATAAGGTAGTGAACCACTAAAAGTGACCATATCTCATGGTAGAAAAAGCCAATAAGCACCATTGTACTTCCTATGTCTTGAATTAACAGCTTTGTGTTGCATGACCTTGGATGACCTTCATGTATTTTGGTAGGAAAAATGTGTAAAGCAGTTCTTAGTGTATGATGTCATTGCTAGGTTTAGTTATTTGACCTTGTAAAGGTCAAGGTCAAGCATGTGAGTCGTATGGGCTTTGCCCTTCTTGTTATATTTGGGTACTAAGTCGACATATAAACCACAATGCCAAATTTCAACTTTCTGCAAGCAGTTGAAAACGAGTTCCCAAATAACCGGCTGGTGTCGAGTTAGCTTCATAAGAACTGCTCAAACAAGGACCAATAAAAGAGAAAACTGAAGACCGTGGCCTTAATCTTACAAGTTTGAAGTTAAAACAAGTTTTGCAAACAATACATGTGAAAGAATGTTGTTTCACCTGAATATTAAAAAAAAAAGTTAGTGTTCCCAGAAACTTTTATTATATATAGTATATATTCAGACAAGCTTTTTGGGAACGTGGATATGGGGACCTTCTTATGTTTTCATATACCTAATAATAACATTTTCCAGAATGTCTTTTTATATTTGGGTACTAAGTCGACATATAAACCACAATGCCAAATTTCAACTTGCTGCAAGCAGTTGAAAACAAGTTCCCAAATAACCAGCTGGTGTCAGAGTCCCCATATCCAATGTATTATGTCTATATATATATATATATATATATATATATATATATATATAAGTATAAACATGTCTACCTCAAATTTGTGTCAACAGGAAAAGTGTAGGGAGGTCTAGATGAGCTTTCATGAGCGGATATGCATGTACATTTTAAGTTGTATTAATGTCTACTTCAGATTCGTCTTTCTTTCAACTAGAAAATGTAGAAAGGTTTAGACAAGATGGCATTGAAGCAGATATCGCCTACATCAGTGTACTAATTTCTGCTCCAGTTTTCCGTTCCTATATGCAAATGATCGTGGTAAACCTTATGGGTTGTTTGGACTAGCTTTAATGGAGTTATCTCCCTCGTCTGTACACGCAAGCACAAGACTAAGTAAGCAATGTGATCATTCGGCGACACTCACCTACCAATTTGGTACTTCACACATTGCTCGTAAGACCCTCTTCTATCGGATTTGGTACTGAGAGAAATTGCTTGTGACATAGAATCCTCTTCCGGAGCTGGTGATGACAGAACTTGCTCCTATGATGTACTTTTGTTATGGGATTTGGTCCGAACATAATTTGCTCGTAAGACATACTCTTCAGCCGGATTTGGTACCGACAGAAATTGTTTTTAAGAAATAATCTTCTACCGGATTAGGTATAGTCTACTATCGGGTGTGATACCGACCGAAATTGTTTGTAAGACACACTCTTCTACCGGATTGGGTACAATCATAATATTTTTTTTCGTCCTTACACCTGTTCCTTGTCCCGGTGTGCTCTCACACCGCCCCGCCCCTGCATTCACTGCTCGATCCACATCTGAATTTCGTTCAGCTGCCAGACTTGTCGACTTTACAGACGCTCCAGGGGGGATGTCGGGTCGCTGCGGTAGGCTACCCTCTGAAGATGACACTGCACTTCTGCTGAGTCACTTCGACGGTGTTCAGTGGTGGGTCTGTCCCGAGCTAACGGACGCAGCCCACTACCTACTATGCCCCCTACTAACGACATTGACTGTTAAGTCGCGGAGCCAGACTGAGTGAGCGTCCCCTCCAGAGAGCAGACCGCCACTACGTCCCTCCGTCGACCCCCCAGAACGTCACACGCTGAAGACTGACGTACAGCAGAACTACTATTCAGGGAAGGATCGAACAGGAACGCTGAGACCAAGGTCACCATGAGAGCTCCGGGCATAAACCGGCCCCCGTAGGTTTTTCGGGCTACGATCGGCTCCTACCCAGAGTGGAAATGCTATGGTTCCTATGGGAAGGTTGGGATCACACAGCCGAGTGTCATTCACTTAACGAATGCGACTTTGAGGGTGCTTAGGTTCTGTATACCTGACCAACACCGCAGGTGCGGCAGTTCTCGGGCCTGGTTGACGCCAGGATATATTATGACAGTAAGCGTAGAGTGCTGTCCTGTCACGTAGTCTCAAACCAAATTGGAAATCCAATGCATCATCATTATAATCATTCTCATCTCATTAATCATCCAAACAGAAATTGTTTGTAAGACACAATCTTCTACTGGATTTGGTACAGACACAATTGCTCTTAAGCTGCTGTTAGGCCTGCACGCACACAATGGGACCAGTAGTTTTACAAAGCGTGAGCCAGTTTTCTTGTCCACAATCAACACCGGTGCGTTATTAGTGTGAGTGTTCTTGAACATCACGAGGGTAGGAACCGTAGAAACTGTAGCCCCGTACTTGATAGGAGATTTGTGAAGAAAGCAATGCAAATTATCTGGTCCGTGTGATGGTCTAGCTATATTCTGTTCTGATATGGACGCCTACGCTTGAGTCTCTGTCATTGTGTGTTTACGTGTCTGCCTATAGATATGTACATCCTCCCACAGATCTCCACAGCGCTTGTTTTCTTCTACTTTTCCTTTCATGTCACGTATGTGTGTGTCGTGCCCATGTCGATTTCCCCGTGCCTGGATCGTCCAATCGGAAACTGCCTGGCTCGTTGCCTTGCATGCGAAATGCTGGTAAATAGAGCTCTAAATCCTATATATCCCTGGCCCGGATCAGCCTGAATAAATATTCCCTATGGTCTGTGTTTGCAGACACTAGAGAAAGAAAGTTAAATAGATAGAAAACAAAGCAAAACAAAAAAAGCAAAAAACAAAAGCTGACATGAAGATCGACAGACACAGAGCGAGACACACACAACAGACAAGGAAAGAAGAAAGACAGAAAGAAAGAAAGAAAGAAAGAAAGGAAGGAAGAAAGGAAGGAAGAAAGAAAAAAGAAGAAAAAAAGAGGAAAAACTGAAAGACAGACACACACAAAAAAACAAGAACGAATGAAAGTAAGTACAAGTGAAGAACGAAAAAAATGAATGTAAGAGAACAAGAAAGAAAGAAACGAAAGAGAAAGAAAGACGGACAGACAAAAAGACAGACAGAAAGAAAGAACGAAAGAAAGAAAGAAAGAAAGAAAGAAAGAAAGAACGAACAGAGGAAAACAAGACAAAAAGGAAGACAAACTGACACACAGTCTCCTAGACACATAGACAGTCAGGGTGAGAAAAGGGTGGTACGTAAGATCGAAATATGAAAGAAAGAACGATCGCCGGACAGAATATGACAGCAAGGAATAAAACAGACCAAAAAATAACCAAAGCCAGACAAGCAAAAAGACACGTCGGCAGGCATGCAGTCAACCAGACGAACAACCCGGGTAGAAAATAGCCAAGCAAGAAAAACATGAATAAGACATACACAGACTAATAAACGAACATAACAAGAAATTCTTCCGGGGTAGGAAAAACACCCCCGTACAAAAGGGAAATAACCTTCTCAGTTGGTGGCAGTGACTGAGTGAGAATAGTTATTTCCCTTTGACCATGAAGATGTCCCTCTATAAGTCCTTGTATAATCTTAATCCACCAATAACTCCCTAACCGTGTGTTTGACTGGTCCCAATTTTTGTAAGGACCGTCTCAGGAATGTATAGAACCTGTTCACCAAGTTTGGTGACGATCGGTCCGTTCATTCTTGAGATCTATATGCGAACACAAACAAACAAACAAACACATCGAACGAAACCTATACACACCCCTATACCGGGGGTGTAAAAACCGGCTTTCAATCAACACAAATCAATAGATGGACACAAACGAAATAAAGAAAAGAGAGACTAACAGACGTAGAGAAAGGGACAAGAAAGGGGGACAACACAATTGAAAGCAAATAATTGCAAAGCCTATCATCATGCCAGCATACACGGAGTGGAAAAGCGGATCACGTTCTTTGTCTGTGCGTGTTTATAGCTCTCTAAACTGTTTTTTTCTTCTTGATCAGTTCGTTGAACCTGGCTTTGTACCTCTAACCGCAGATTTGCACTTGTACTCAGTTTAAGATGTTTTTGTTGTTGTTGTGCTCATTAAAGGTTGCTCTTGTTAGTTTGTCTGTCTGGTTGTTTATTAATTTTGTTTGTTTGTTGTATTGTTTGTCTGTCTGTCGGTCTGTGAAGATGTTAACATTATATGATAATCATTTCAATTCATTTCAGTTCAACAAAAACAACAACAATAACAGCAACAACAACAACAACAACAACAACAACAACAACACCAACAACAACTACAAAAATAGTGAGGAAACAACGTTTGCGATGTTCTAAGATTAGATACAAACAATTTTACCCCAAAAAAGTAGTTCTACATGAAAGACACTGACATAAACACAAGTTGTCTATTCTGTGACCCTTTTTGGAACACTGAAACATGGATGATAGCAACAGTAATGACAACAACAAGATTTCACACTTTTTTATGACGTCCAATATTGCCAGATTAAGTTGTTCCTTTCACTTCATGGGTATCAAATTGCAAAGTTATAATTTTGATCGAACCGATAGGTGTTTAAGGTGAAGGAACTTGATTCGATTTTTTAAACACAAATTCAGGACATTCAATAAATGAAACATTCGTCACCCAATGCAATTATATCATAGAATACAATACCTACATATTTCATGTTTACGTTCAGAATCCTTACTTCTTTCCAGCTCAACATCAAGTATATAACAACACTTAAACATAATGGGTATAAAAATACAGACGAACTTGCTTATTCGTATCATCGAGGAGAAAAGGGCCAAAGCAGACTGTAGGTAAATCCTTGGGGGCGGTACATCTCCGCCCTGTGTAGATGTCAACGACAAGCTTCTCTATGGGCACTTCCGGTCCATTTGGCCATCAGTGAACTACGCTCAGATCGATAGCTATTGACGTAAAGAGGGCGCGCGCGCTCTGAGGCGTACCTCATTGCCAGTGAAGCATTTGGTCTGCTATTTTATTTTAGGAGAACGAATAGTGTTGTCTTTGTTTTGTGTTGAATTATTGGGTTGGTTATTTTGCAAATAAACAAATGCCAAGAGACTTTTCGTACAATGGTATCAACATGTCTGTCAAAACGCTGAAGTTAACCAATTAAAAAAATCGTACAATGACGATCGAACAGAGCCAAATGAGACTATATAGCTACATCCTAGGCGGTAGATCTATTCCCTGTGTTGGTGTCTACGGCAAGTGTCTCTATGCCGGTCTCTCCCTGTGCTTTTGGCTTGCTGTGATCTACTCTTAGATCGATAACTATTGCTGTTAAGGGAGCATGCATGTTAGGTTAGATGTGCCGCATTGCTTACGTATCATTTCAGCCTGGTGTTGTATTTTTAAGAGCATGCAATGTTGATGATTTGATGAATTATTTTGTTATTTGCAAATAAACTAAATACCGTACTTTCCGGGTCATAAGGCGCGACTTTTTTCCTCGAGTTCGACCCCTGCTCTTGTATAACGAAGCGTCTAATCCGTGTATGAAATAGGAAAAAAATCAAAGAGACCGCCAGAGTACCAGTCAAACAACTTGTGATAATGCATGTTTCAGCTACTAGGTACTAACTACCCTGCCTTTGATCTGGCCGCACACACAGAGCACACAGATTTCCACTCTGTTAAACTCGGTCACTGACCGGTCACTGACCCCGGTGCAGGAAGTGTTTCCTCTCTCAGATATGACAGGGGAACCACCTCTCATGGCAAAAACTGGGTCATTGACCCCTGGGAAGAAGGTCGTGTCTTTTAACAAGGCCACCCAGCTATCACAATGCCTTTGATATGGCCGCACACACAGAGCACACATATTTTCACTCAGTTAAAGTCGGTCACTGACCGGTCACTGACCCCGGTGCAGGAAGTGTTTCCTCTCTCAGATATGACAGGGGAACCACCTCTCATGGCAAAAACTGGGTCATTTTGGTGCGCCCTATCGGCCCCCTGCGTCCAATGGGTGACTGGATTACAATTTTTTTTAAAAAGAAGGGGGTGCGTCTTGTATAACGAAGCGCCTTGTCACCCGGAAAGTACGGTAAACTAATACCAAGAGTGTCTGTGTGTTGTTGTTGTGTGTGTGTGTGTGTGTGTGTGTGTGTGTGTGTGTTTGTGTGTGTGTGTGTGTGTGTGTGTGTGTGTGTGTGTGTGTGTGTGTGTGTGTGTGTGTGTTTTTGTTTTAACATTATTACAGTTGCATCAAAATGCCTTTCAGTATGCTGAAGTCAACACTTATCGTACACTGACGATCAAATAGAGCCAAATCAGACTAGCTACATCCTTGGAGGTTGGGCATCTCCGCTCTGTGTAGATGTCCACGACAAGGGACTGTACAGCTTTGTGCGGTCAATTTAGCCATCAGTGAACTAAAATTGCAAATCGATTGTTATTGACTTAAAGAGGGCACGCATAATCTTTTATGTGTACCTCATTATGGCCCTATCACACCTTGACGATTTAGCCAGCGTATGCCGACGTTTGGACAATTTGGCGAATACGCTGGCGTACGACGAAAAAGTTATAGGTAAGTTGTGCATAAGTTTAGAGCACGCTGAAGCACGCTGGTATACAGTCACGATCGAACAGAGCCATATCAGACTAGCTAAATCTTTGGAGGCGGTACCTCCCCGCCCTGTGTGGGTGTCTACGACAATTGTCTCTACGACCTCTTTCTGTGCTTTTGGCTCTCTGTGAACTACGCTCAGATCGATAGTAATTGCTGTTATCGGAGCGTGCACGCTCTTTTAGATAGGCCTCCTGGGGAACCATTTCGGTCCAATATATTTTTAGGAGCATGATTGTAGTGTTGTTGTTATGGGCAATTGTTGATTATTTGCCAAAAAAATTAAATAAACTAAATACCAATAGTTTTTGTTTTTAACAGTGGTATCAAAATGTCTTTCATTATGCTGAAGTTAACAAACAAATCGTACACTCACGATCAAACAGAGCCAAAGCAGACTGTAGGGACGTACGGGACATCTCTGTCCTATGTAGATGTCCACAGCAAGTCACTCTACAGCCTCTTCCGGTCAATGTAGCCATCAGTGAACTGCGCTCAAATAGATAAGCATTGACATAAAGAGGGCGCACATGCTCTCTCAGAAATACATTATTGCTAGCGAAGCATTTGGTTAGCTATTTCCATTTAGGAGAATGTAGTGTTCTTTGTTTTAGGGATTTATTGGGGTTTTTTAGCAAATAAACAAATATCATATTATTTTACGGTAGTATCACAATGCCTTCCCTGCTGAAGTTAAGAAAAATAATTCTAGAATTGCGATCAAACAAAGCTGAATCAGACAAGCTAAGTCCTTAGAGGCAGTATATATCCGGCCGGCGTGGGTGTCTACGAAAATTGTCGAGCTCTGCAGGCTCGAGCTCTTCTTGTCCATCAAGCTCTCAGTGAACTAAGCTTGGATCGATATCTATTGGTGAAAGGGAGCTTGCATGGTCTTTTATATGTACCTCATTCTTAGCGAAACGTTTTGGTCCGCTATTGTACTTTAGGAGCATGCAGTGTTTTCTTTGTGAATTACTGTTTCTTGTCAATAAGCACATACCAAGATTCGTACAATGGTATCAAAATGCCTGACAGTATGCTGAAGTTAAGAATACAATTCTACAATGGCGATTAAACAGAGCCAACTCAGACTCTAGCTATATCTTTGGAGACAGTATGTATCCACTCTGTGTGGCTGTCTGTGACAATTTTCGAGATCTGCAGCCTCTTCCTGTCCATCTAGCTCTCGGTGAACTAAGCTTGGATCGATATCTATTGGTGAAAGGGGGCGTGCATGCTCTGATAAACGTACCTCATTGCTAGCAAAGCATTTAAATCCACTATGCCATTTTAGGAAAATGTTGTGTTGTTGTTGTTGTTGTTGTTGTTGTTGTTGTTGTTGTTGTTGTTGTTGTTGTTGTTTTTCTTGTTGTTTTTGTTGTTGTTTGTTGTTTATTATTTGTATGCGAACAGAAACAAATACCAAGACAGTTTCTGTACAGTGGTATCACAATGCCTTTCAGTATGATGACAATAATTTACAAAATCGTACAATCGCGATCAAAGAGAGCTAAATCAGACTCCAGCAAAATACTTTGAGGCGCTACATCTCTGCCTTCTCTAGATGTCCAAAGACAAGTGTGTCTATAGCTTCCTCCTGTGGTTTTGGCTCTCTGTGATCTCCGCTTAGATCGATAGCTATTGCTGTAAAGGCGTGTGAATGCCCTTTTAGACTTGCTTCAGTGCTGGCGAAGTATTTCACTCCACTATTTTCTTTGAGGACTATGTGTTGTTGTTGTTGTTGTTGCTGTTGATGGTGGTGGTGTGTTTTTACATTTAGTCAAGTTTTGACTAAATGTTTTAACATAGAGGGGGAATCGAGACGAGGGTCGTGGTGTATGTGTGTTTGTGTGTGTGTGTCTGTGCATGTGTGTGTATAGAGCGATTCAGACCAAACTACTGGACCGATCTTTATGAAATTTTAAATGAGAGTTTCTGGGAATGATATCACCGGACGTTTTGTTTTCGTTTTTTCGATAAATACCTTGCATTGCGTTCAGTTTCATTCTTTGAGTTCGACAGCTTGACTAAATGTTGTATTTTTGCCTTACGCGACTGTCTTGTTTGTTGATGTTATTGGTGGTGGTGTTTTTGTTGTTGCTGCTGCTTATGCTGCTATTGCTATTGCTACTGCTTCTGCTGCTGCTGATGTAGTCGTTGTCGTCGTCGTCATTGGCAATATGTTTGTTGTTTCTCTGTTGAGTTTTTTCGCGCAACTATGTCAACATTAGCTTTGTCAAGGTAACAAGACGCTGGCATGATTAACATAATAAAGCGCAAGCAAATTCGTTCAAACTCAGAATGGCGTACATATGATAGAAACCTGTTATTCTAACATCAACACTAAACTCGAGGCAGGCTGTGGTATCATTCAAAACACCACAAATATCAAAGGACCATACCTCAACAAAACAACCTTTATCCCATTTTGTTTTCTCTTTCTTTGGTCCTTCACATATAATGCAAAACTCATTTGAAGACATGCAGGAGCAGCGCTGTCTTCGCACACAGAAGAACACACTTAGCAGAGATCAGCAGAAGGCCACAGGGCCCCGTATACCTTTGATCTGTGGAGGGCTTTTTGACAAGTGTTTGTCTGTGTCTCCCATCCACTTATGGTCACTCATACGTCGCTTTGAACTATCTTTAGCCCTTTCCTCCCAGAGCGCCCCGTTCTTCCGGCTCGAGCTCCCATATATAGATCCTTGAAACTCCTGCTACACACAATGCTCCCTGTAACAAATATATCTTTCCGTTTATTGTGGCTTCCTGCGGTGTTTGAGCTTTTATAATGTTTGAAAACTGGTGGTAGTTACTTTGCTAGGATTTTGTGTCCAAGTGTGAAACTGACGGAGTTACTGTCCATGCCACGGGGTTACATTGGGTTTGAATGGAAAGTGTTTGTGGTCGATGGACATCAGAGTAAGGTTTGCACCCAGCCACAATGAAAGGAGGTCGCCAGACCTGCAACATTCACGGCACATTTTCGTTGATATTTTTTAGAGAAGTTTCGATATTTCAATTATCACCTGCTGTCGCTAAATCCCTTAACATTGCTGACACTGCGTGTGTGTGTGTGTGTGTGTGTGTGTGTGTGTGTGTGTGTGTGTGTGTGTGTGTGTGTGTTTTTTTTTCTGTGTGTGTGTGTGTGTGTGTGTGTGTGTGCGTCTATGTGTGTGTATGTGTCTGTGTCTGTGTGTGTCTGTATGTGCATGCGTGCGTGTGTATATATACGTGTCCGTGCGAGCAAAGTAAATCTTCTAGTATGAGATGATTAACGAGTCACACCAACAAGACTTTAAAATGAAATGAGAACAGACCCAAAGACAGGCTAGACACATGTCGTGTCTCCAGACACGTCTAAATCCTTCCTTCTCAATCGCAAATCGCTGAAAACTATAGCGCCTTTGTTCAATCAGGTTCAAGTGAAACCAAAGCTGGCCTCATCACCAAAATAATGACCTCTGTATAGGGATACTTCCTTCAACGGTGTCTGTGTCACACGCTTCTCTGTCATTATAACTCATTATGGTTGTTCTAGATAGAGTCACCCACAAGATGAGACCACAGTAACACACAACTTGAAAGACCTCCCAAAATCTGAGAAAATCAGGTCTTAAAAATGAATCAAAATGGGGGTACACTTACAGAGGTTATAAACAGACAGTCTGAAAAAACAAGGTCTTAAAAATGAATCAAAATGGGGGTACACTTACAGAGGTTATAAACAGACAGTCTGAAAAAACAAGGTCTTAAAAATGAATCAAAATGGGGGTACACTTACAGAGGTTATAAACAGACAGTCTGAGAAAATCAGGTCTTAAAAATGAATCAAAATGGGGGTACACTTACAGGGGTTATAAACAGACAGTTTGAGAAGACAAGGCCTAAACAGGGAGAGAGTTGTAAATTGATGGGTCTTAAAAGGGTTTTTCCAGCGTAGTTCAAATTCAGACATAAGGCCAAAACAAAAAAATTGTCTGTTTACGGTATCCCGACCGACCCTATTTTTTCGCGCGACCCTAGACTTTTGTTTTGGCATTTGGGGACCCAAAAAAAAATTAAAAAATTAAAAAAAAAAGTCTTAGTTTTTTTGGCAAAATAACTTTTTTTTTTTTTATTTTTTTATTTTTTTTATACATTTTATTACCTTTATATACACATAAACACAGCATAACATACATCATACACCGAGTTTATCAACAGAGCGTATACACACGTACATACCTAGACAAGACACAGACATAGACAGTAGGGTGGGTTGTTGAAAAAACAGGATATATGGAAGGGGGGGGCTGAGGTTGTGGGGGGGGGGGGGGGGGGTAACCGAGGTTGGGGGAGGGGAGGGAGGTAGGTGGGGACGGTGGTCACAATTTAGCCTCCAAGTATACATGGGGTTTAATTATCGGCATAAAAGTACTGTATAACCTGTTATGAGTAAATGGGTCAGGGGGTATCACATTCAAAAATGTTCATACGAAATCAATCAATACAATTATCCTATAGCATCAATGAAAAAAGTGTCTATATAAACACCACTCTTTTTCAAATTTACCATAATAATTATTTACACGAGCATTATACTTTTCGATCAAAAACCTTTCTTTAACAATTTTCACAAAAACATTTAGTGTTGGGACTGTCTTATTTAATTTGGCTCCAAATATACTTTGTTTGGCAAGGAGAATAAACAAATCAAGAACAGCATCCGTATGAAAGTTGTCTAAATACCCTAAAATGACAAGCTCTTTTGACAAATTCAAATTATTGCAATGTGTGAAATTTTGACATAACCATTCTGTGAAATCAGCCCAAAAAAGCTTAACTCTTGTGCACTCCCAAAACAAATGTATTAAGGTTTCCTCTTCCTGTGTACAAAAGCTACATAGTGATGTGTCGGAAATTTTCATCAAAAATAACAGGCGTTGAGTGGGAAAAATGCTATATAGTATTCTATATTGGAACCACCTTAGGTATGTGTCTTGTGTAGTTCGCCTTATTGTCAGAAATACCTTTCCAACATTTACATCAAAATTCAATAAATTAGCCCATTTTTCCATGCACTGTAGATTGCCATCATTTTTCACAAGATGGGTATATATATGTTTTACTCCACCTTTAGCTATTTGTTTCCATACAACATCATCACCAATATGAAAAACATTGTTTAAAACTGCATCTAACTTTAGTCTTTTATGAAAATTCTTAACTGAGCGCATAACGCCCTCGAAAAAAACAAAATTCAGTTGTAAATTTGGATGTTTCAATTTAAAATCGTTATATGACAAAAACCCATCAGCTCTCATCAAGTGACCGACTGTAATAATGCCATTTTCCATCCAATTCCTGTTAAAAATAACCTTTTTATCTATGCAAATATGTACATTATAATACAGACGCTCTGAAGCAAAATCACTCAAGGAGATGGGGACACATTTGCATGCAAAATGTTTGTAATGTTTGAAAACATCTCTCCAGAAAGGATTCTGAACTCTTTGCATCAATATGTTTCCAAACTCACCTCCTCTCTTGTGAATGTTATGTACAAGTGGACACAGAGCTTTCAGAAGTTTAGTTACTTTTCCTTCACTACAAAGGACTCGCTGTAACCATGATATCTTCAGAGCTGACAAAAAGCATTTCAAATCCACCATTTTAAGCCCACCCTCTTCAAACGACTGAAATAACTTAAACATATTTTTGTGTGTGGAAAAAACAAAATAAATAATTTTAAAAAATCCCGACCTACCGACCCTATTTTTTTGGCCTATGTTACCGTAAACAGACTTTTTTTTCGGCCTAAATACAAAGCGGAACCTCTGATGTATTCGTACGCATTCTTATGCCAAGTTTTATTCTGCCAAACATATTAATTCAAGTTATATATGACCGGTACGGTTAGCCTAGTGGTAAGGCGTCCGCCCCGTGATCACCGGCACGGTTGGCCTAGTGGTAAGGCGTCCGCCCCGTAATCGGGAGGTCGTGGGTTCGAACCCCGGCCGGGTCATACCTAAGACTTTAAAATTGGCAATCTAGTGGCTGCTCCGCCTGGCGTCTGGCATTATGGGGTTAGTGCTAGGACTGGTTGGTCCGGTGTCAGAATAATGTGACTGGGTGAGACATGAAGCCTGTGCTGCGACTTCTGTCTTGTGTGTGGCGCACGTTATATGTCAAAGCAGCACCGCCCTGATATGGCCCTTCGCGGTCGGCTGGGCGTTAAGCAAACAAACAAACCAAAAGTCCCGTGATCGGGAGGTCGTGGGTTTGAACCCCGGCCGGGTCATACCAAAGACTTTAAAATTGGCAATCTAGTGGCTGCTCCGCCTGGCGTCTGGCATTATGGGGTTAGTGCTAGGACTGGTTGGTCCGGTGTCAGAATAATGTGACTGGGTGAGACCTGAAGCCTGTGCTGCGACTTCTGTCTTGTGTGTGGCGCACGTTATATGTCAAAGCAGCACCGCCCTGATATGGTCGTGGTCGGCTGGGCGCTAAGCAAACAAACAAACAAACAAAAAATTCAAGTTATGAATTTATAATTGTATAATGTGATTGGTGATACTACTTTCCATTCGTTATTTACAATCCAATTTAAACATAGATTATGTGATTGCCATGGTGATACTGTTTTCCACTAATTATTTACAATCTAATTTAACGTAGACACACTTCGTAATTCCCGACGAGTCTGCATCCTCCTGTCTATATCGCCGATAGCCAAAACGAGTTACTTTGTCCAATCAGGAACAGATGACACTACAGCAGGCCTTATCACCCAAGTCCTAGAGAGAAGGGGAGGGAGGGGGTGGGGGTTGGGGTGGAGAGACTTGGTGTATACCCTGTAATTACTTTAGTGATGTCTGTGTCAAAACTCATTTGCATCTTTTTTTCTGAGACCAGACGAGTTCAAATCATGACATGAATTCAAGGAAGAACATCCCTGAAAAATACAACAAAGCTCATGATGTTTCATGGCAACTGAAATTCTGCCAAATAATGCAAAAACATTGATGAATATCAATTTAGATTTTCTTTTGCAAACATATGATAGATTAATTATACCACGTTTTTTTTTTTAATTATCTGCATTCTTGTTTTCAAATCATTTTGTTGACAAGGATACATGTCTTCCATAAACTTTGTAGATTAGCTATTGTTGTAGTTGTTGTTGTTGTTGTTGTTGTTGTTGTTGTTGTTGTTGCTGCTGTGTGTTTTGTTGTATTTGTTGTTGTTGTTGTTGTTGTTGTTGTTGTTGTTGTTGTTGATGAGGATGCTTTATTATTTTCGTCTGATTGTATTACCCAATATTGACGGACTGTGTGATGATATCTTCTGCTATGGTCTGTTGAGACAGTGATATCAAAATCGAGACCGGAGGTCGAGATTTTGATATCACTGTCGAAACAGACCAATGGCAGAAGATATCATCACACAGTCAGTCAATGTTAGATATATTGCTAATTCTCTGGACATTTTGTATTTTCTGTAAAGAAATTACAAAAGTATTTGTCTCAGTTTTGGCTGTTCCATATTCCTCCCTCTGATTATTATTTCTTTTTGTTCACCCTTTTCTTGTACTTTTCAGTTTTTTAAAATGTCTTTCCTTTCAAAAAGTCTTTAGTGACTTGCTCAACTAAATTCTGGGATAATTACATTTTCATATATATTTGCTTGTTTTTAAATATAGGTGTTTTTGTTTTTGAAGTGGGGAAGCAATAAAGAGGTCGTCGATATCAAAACTGATATCGACGGAAATGTCGTCGATATCACTTTTGCACTGAGCTCAGTTTTGCCCAATTGACCAATGGAAATCCACGTAACATATGAAATAGCAATATTAATTTGTTATTAGTCAGCGATATCGGTTACCATTGGTCGTCGACTAAAGACCAACAGTTAATTCAAATTGCTAACATCTTGGCCATCAGAGCTGCATATGTTCCCTAGCAAGGGGAATACCCGAAGAAAGAAACTTGGCCCTGGCAGACGACCCTCCAACAGACGTTGTAGGAACCTGTGGAGGCTCTGCTGAAAACCACCAGCTTCACCTCCAGAGCTAAAATCCGAGTGTACGAGAAGACACAAAGAAGAAAGGGAAGAAAACGTTAAGAACTGTCTTGAATAAAAACTAAAACACTTTTAACAAAACGTCAAAACTTGTATGGCTATTTCGGCAATTTCGCTGAAGAAAATAATCTCTAAAAATACCAATGCGCAGTAAATAGGTAATCCCAAGTGACTGATTTGTGAGTGGGTTTGTGAGTGTCCGAGCTAGCAAACATACTTAAATGTTACTTCCTAGATTTAAAGCCACACTAAAATCCTAAAATCCAACCATCACAGTTCCCTGTTCGTCACTGATCACACATACGGACTGAAACTCTTCACTCCACAGACGATATGTTCTCCATACTTAACACAACTATAAGTATTTCAGGACGTTTGTAAGCCTCCATCACGGGCTTTATCAGCTTCCGGTGTCTAATCTCACACACGAGAGGCTTTCTCGCATCCACCAGACAAAATCCCGAAATCACTACTCCTATCAGAAAATCCAATGTGTCTTGTCTGGCTTGTACTCTAATCTCAATATGGCCGCTACGTGGGTATTGATTCTTATGAATTATTTACAGAACCGCCTGATTCTGTTCACCAGTCTGCACCAATACAATCAAAAGAAGAGAGCCCCAGCCTCCCCTTCACCTTTGTGTTTGTTGTTTTAATCTCCTTAGTTTCATACTTTGTCTGTAAACTGTTTGTTTTTTTTGTTTTTGTTTTGTTTACCTCAGTTGCATGCAGGATGCTTCAACCCATATTTTTTGCCTGAAAAAAAAATGTTTTAATATATTTTAGGCGGGGAGCATCCTTCTTCCTTGGTCTTTTTCTGTATAACATAATCAACTGTTATTGTTGCGCTTGCAGAATTGTTGTCTTACTCGGATGAAAAGGTTGGTTTAAACTGAGTTTTATTATTTTCACGTACGAGTACATTATGTTTTGTATTGTATTACTTATAGCTATGAATAAACAGTTATGCGTAGAATCTACGCCATCGCGAAATCTAAAACCGAACAATGTAACAGAAACCTTAAGTGTACGTCTCTTTTTCTCTCTCTCTCTCTCTCTCTCTCTCTCTCTCTCTCTCTCTCTCTCTCTCTCTCTCTCTCTACCTCTCTCTCTTTTTCTCTCTCTCTCTCTCTCTCTCTCTCTCTCTCTCTCTCTCTCTCTCTCTCTCTCTCTCTCTCTCTCTCTCTCTCTCTCTCTGTCCCTTTTATGATGATGATGAGGTTGTGTGTGCGTGTGTATGTACGTGTGTGTATGGGTGTGTGTGTGTGTGCGTGTGCGCGCGTGTGTATGTGTGTGTGTGGGTGTGTGTTTGTGGAGGGGGGGTGTGTGCGAGTGTGTGTTGGATTGTGTGCGAGCGTGATTGCAGGCATGCGGCGCGCGTGTGTGTGCGAGTCGACTTTTCTTTTCCTTTGTATTTTATTGACATACATGTACTTTCAATGTTCTGTTATGCATTATGTATTCGTATAGGTAATGTTGTAGTTTGTAATACTGTATGATTGTGATTGATGATTGTCCTTTTATTGTCTCTACTTTTATGTCTTAGTTTAGCAGGGACAGATTGTAAGACTAGGCGTCAGCCTAAAATCTCCATCCTTGAGTAATAAAGTTCGTTCGTTCGTTCGTTCTCTCTCTCTCTCTCTCTCTCTCTCTCTCTCTCTCTCTCTCTCTCTCTCTCTCTCTCTCTCTCTCTCTCTCTCTCTCTCTCTCTCTCACTCTCTCTCTCTTATGATGATGATGAGGTTGTGTGTGCGTGTGTATGTACGTGTGTGTGTGTGTGTGTGTGTGTGTGTGTGTGTGTGCGGGTGTGTGTTTGTGGAGGGGAGGGGGTGTGTGCGAGTGTGTGTTGGATTGTGTGCGAGCGTGATTGCAGGCATACGGCGCGCGTGTGTGTGCGAGTCGACTTTTCTTTTCCTTTGTATTTTATTGACATACATGTACTTTCAATGTTCTGTTATGCATTATGTATTCGTATAGGTAATGTTGTAGTTTGTAATACTGTATGATTGTGATTGATGATTGTCCTTTTATGTCTTAGTTTAGCAGGGACAGATTGTAAGACTAGGCGTCAGCCTAAAATCTCCATCCTTGAGTAATAAAGTTCGTTCGTTCGTTCTCTCTCTCTCTCTCTCTCTCTCTCTCTCTCTCTCTCTCTCTCTCTCTCTCTCTCTCTCTCTCTCTCTCTCTCTCTCTCTCTCTCTCTCTCTCTCTCACTCTCCCCCAAATATCCTGCTTGTGTCCCTTCCAACCCCTTCCACTAACATTCAACACAAATACACACCTCTCCCTTCGCACACGAAACCTATAGCTCACACAAGACACACAGAGAGAAACAACATTCGTTCTTACACTAATTATCCACGTCGAGAGCTATTTAGGCTTCTCGCACGAATGAAGCCCTACGTCTGTTAAACGAAACTGACGCGACGTCCGCCAAACGTCGCTAACCGGTGATTGGTGTGACAGAGTCGAGCACGTGTTGCTCGAAGATGTATTTATGGTCGCTGCAGCCAACTGCTGTTTTAGGATTCAAAACAGTTCAAAAAAGGTGAAAAATTGAGTAGCAGTGCTTTGAAAACCTTTTCACGACAAAGAATCCATGTTGTTCCACACAAACACACGCACACACACAATATATATATAAGGACATCGGTCTGTTTCTACTCGCAATCAACACATACTTATTGCATATATTGTTGTTCGTGTCACGTTCAGAGTAAAAAGATGTACCCATAATTGTCATTGTGTCACAGAAAACGATTCTCGCAACAAAACACCCAATCTGCATATAAGCACATCGTCTGTTGTGTGACCCCTTACTAAGGGGAGGCGACCAATTTCCGTTTCCGGTCGTATTTAATCGGGAAGTTTTAGAGAAGGTCATTTCCCAAGCCAAACCCTTGACTATTCAGTTCTTCAGTCATTGACACGAAACAGAAATATTGCTTTGACTGTTTGTCAGACTTAACTTCGGTATCCGGCATTCTTGTCTGTCTTCATTCAGGCGAGAGAAGGAGAGTAAGTTATCCATGAAAATAATGAGCAACGCCGGGGGAAGTCCCCACCTCGTTCGCCCCGGGGAGTGCGTGTCCGAGTAATTGGGTGCATGTGCATGAACAACCAGATAGGAATCAATTCACCACCAAGGCTTCTCATGCTCTGGGGGCTCATTGATTCGACAAAGTCTGGCGGCGGAACGAAGTTCAGGGGTGGATGGGACGGGGCGGCGTTGGAGCATACTGGGAGAAGGAACAAGCGTCGGGACAAGCAAAAAGAGGATGAAACAAACAAACTAAAATGAAGTAAATACATAAAGAAGAAAATAACAGAGAGAAGAAAAAAACACATAAAAAACCAACAACAAGGCTTCTCATTATTGCTATCAGACTGTAATAGAAGTACTCACAGAATGAGTGTACATGTTGTAGACCTGTACAGCTTTATGGTGAAACCATACCATTGTTCAATATATATGCCTGTTATTTTCTCCTTTTTTTTATTGCGGGTACTATGGGATTAGAATTAGTCATTAATCATATCTAAAACATCCTAGATAAGGAAAATGAAAAACACACTTTTTCCCCCCTTCCGGTTTTAGCTATGAAAGTCGCTTTTTTCTATTCAATACCTCTATTCTTCTAGGATGCCAAGATATCTTATTTCGCTTGGCACTCATAGTCTTTTGTTCTGAGCACTATATTTGCTTTGATATTGGATTCAGGTTTTTAGAGGATTCGATATCAAAGCGCCAGTGTGTTGTGTGAGAACGGGATGTTTGTTAGAGAACACAATTCCTGATGCTGCTGTAATCGTCACGAAGAATAGATACACTAACGTGTGCTTGTGTCTCGATCGTCTCTCTATTAACGGTGAGGTGTGGCTGATGATATGAGGGGTAGGGAGATTGTTATATGAAGTCTTATATCGCGCGCGTATCTCCAGACTCGGACTCAAGGCGCAGGGATCTATTTATGCCGTGTGAGATGGAATTTTTGACACAATACATCACGCATTCACATCGACCAGCAGATCGCAGCCATTTCGGCGCATATCCTACTTTTCACGGCCTATTATTCCAAGTCACACGGGTATTTTGGTGGACATTTTTTATCTATGCCCATACAATTTTGCCAGGAAAGACCCTTTTGTCAATCGTGGGATTTTTAACGTGCACACCCCAATGTAGTGTACACGAAGGGACCTCGGTTTTTCGTCTCATCCGAAAGACTAGCACTTGAACCCACCACCTAGGTTAGGAAAGGGGGGAGAAAATTGCTAACGCCCTGACCCAGGGTCGAACTCGCAACCTCTCGCTTCCGAGCGCAAGTGCATTACCACTCGGCCACCCAGTCCAGTGGTGAGATGATGGGGCCGGAACACCTCTCCTAACCACCAACCCAACACCCTCGCACCCCTCTCGCCCCCATGTCCTCCTCTACCACTTCCATCCACCGCCTTGACCAGCTAGACCCTCTGCCCTTGCTATCTTATCCAACAATCAACGACTTATTCAACAAACCTTTGGAGCTATATCCTCAACACAATCTGAAACGCAACAACCTCTCTCTGTCTGACTGTCTGGCTGTCTACCTGTCCGTCTTTGTCTCTCCCTCTCCCTCTACCTCTCCATCTCGTTCTCTCTCTTTCTTTCTGTTTCTCTCTCTCTTTCTCTCTCTCTCTCTCTCTCTCTCTCTCTCTCTCTCTCTCTCTCTCTCTCTCTCTCTCTCTCTCTCTCTCTCTCTGTCTCCCTCTCGCTCTGTCTCTCGGTCTTTCCCTCTATTTTTGTCTCTCTGTATCTGTCACTGTCTCTCTCTCTCTCTCTCTCTCTCTCTCTCTCTCTCTCTCTCTCTCTCTCTCTCTCTCTCTCTCTCTCTCTCTATCTATCTATTTCTTTCTCTCTCTCGCTCTCTCTCTCTCTCTTCTCTCTCGCTCTCTCTCTCTCTCTCTCTCTGTCTCTCTCTCTCCCCCTCTCTCTCTCTTTCTCTATCTCTCCACCTTACAGACATAGATCTACTTGTGATCGATCGAAGTAACACAGTAACAGCAGACCACATACGCCATTTTCTAACCGACTTTTGCGATGGGGCTAACCACAGTGTGAAGTCCGCATGTCTCTCTCATTTGTAGGTCTTCCGAGGGGTCCTCGCTGGCTCACGGGTAAACACGAGTGATGGTATTATTTTCCTTTGGAGATACTTCCCTTTGCAAGGGAGATATACAGACAGAAAACGACTTCTACATTGAGATAAGAAAACTGAGAGAGTCAATGACAATGAAAATGACAAATCTGTATTGTTCGAAGGTAACAAGAATAAGCATACATATTTGCTTTTTTTGATCTGGACCTCTCCCTATAGAAGGACTCATCTATCTTACTACAACTACTTAAAACAAAAAATCGTTACATAAAGCATAACTACTGGTAGAACATAGAAGTTTATGTACAAGAGAGAGAGAGAGAGAGAGAGAGAGAGAGAGAGAGAGAGAGAGAGAGAGAGAGAGAGAGAGAGAGAGAGAGCGAGAGGGGGAGGGGGAGGGGGACAGAGACTGATAGATACAGACAGAGATACACAGAGAGATAGAGATTAAGATAGAGAGAGAGACAGATAGAGAAAGACAGATACTAAGAGAGACAATAAGACAGAGGGAGACAGTAAGACAGAGATAGACGAGGACAGAGAGAGACAGTGAGACACAGGCACAGAGATACACATAGAGACAAAGAGACACCGACACAAATTAGACAGAGACAGACGGAGACAGACGGAGACAGACGGAGACAGACAGAGACAGACAGAGACAGACAGAGACAGACAGAGACAGACAGAGACAGACAGAGACAGACAGAGACAGACAGAGACAGACAGAGACAGACCGAGACAAAGACACAGAGAGGGAGATAATGTATAGACATACGGACATGCAGACAGAGACATAGACATAAATTAGACAGAGACAGATAGAGACAGACACATAGAGGGAGACAGAGACTGACAAACACACAGACAGAGACAGACGGAGACAGACAGAGACAGACAGAGACTGACAGACAGACAGAGACAAAGATAGACAGAGGAGACAGACATTAGGCAGACATAGACAGAGAGAGAGAGAGAAAGAGAGAGAGAGAGAGAGAGAGAGAGAGAGAGAGAGTGAAAGAGAGAGAGAGACAGACAGACAGACAGACCGTGAGAGAGACAGAAAGGGAGACAGACAGAGACATATAGAGACAGACAGAGACTGACAGACAGACAGGGAAGGGGATAGACATTAGACAGACATAGACAGAGATAGTGAGACACACAGAGGGAGACAGACAAACGGACAAAGACAGAGAAGAAGACAGACATTATAGACAGAGACAGAATGTTGACGTTCACATGGCCTGGTAGAACATAGAAGTTTATGTACAAGTATGTATCTATCAGTCTATGTCCCCCTCCCCCCCCCCCCCCCTCTCTCTCTGCTTATTCTTGTCACCCTCGAAAAATAAAGATTTGTCATTGTCATTGTCTCTCTCTCTTTCTCTCTCTCACTCTCTCTTTCTCTCTCTCTCTCTCTCTCTCTCTCTCTCCTCTCTCTCTCTCTCTCTCTCTCTCTCTCTCTCTCTCTCTCTCTCTCTCTCTCTCTCTCTCTCTCTCTCTCTCTCTCTCTCTCTCTCTCTCTCTCTCTCTCTCTCTCTCTCTTTTATTCGTAGGCGTTTAGAGGTTCATAGGATATCGTACTCCTCTAGAGACCGGCGTAGAAGATCTTTCCCTTTTGGGGGGAAATGGTAAACAGGAATAATTGAATTTGACACCTTTTAGAGACCGACATAATTGGATCCACTCCCTTTTGGGGGGCTCCGTGTGGTAAATCAATTGAGCGAACGCGAAACTGAAGCCGAATTTAAGTCAATAAGAGGAGGCAAAAGAGAAGGCTAAAACTGTCGTTGAGGTAACATGGCTACACACAACAACAAAATTAAAAGATAACTAAAATAACCCAGCACGCAGACTGCGGGGGAGAGAGAAAAAAAAGCCACACATAACTTCGGAGGGCATCAACAAATGTAAGAAAAGATACGGTACTCCGAAAATATAGAGAAGTGAGAGAAAATGTAAGTTTTACGCCCTCACGGCAAAGCCATTAGGGGCATGTTACACGGGAAAACCCGGCTTTGTATAAAAATAAAAAATAAAAATGTAGGAGGGGGGGGGGGGGAATATAGAGAAGTCAAAGACCTGATGCTTTTATGCCACAGCAACTCTTCTGTGTGTTTGCTGTCAGTACCATATCCCTCTTCTCAGTGACTCAGGCCGTGAGAGATACACATTGTGATTGTGATTCGGAAAGACAAATCTTTGGCCTAGACATACAGACAGACAGAGACACAGACAGAAAGGCAGAGAAAGAAACAGAAAAAGAGACATACAGAGATAGATAGAGAAACAGACAGGCAGACAGACAGACATACAGAGACACAGACAGAAAGGCAGGCAAAGAAACAGAAAGCAGACAGACAGACAGACAGACATACAGACAGACAGACAAAGTAATACAGAGAGAATGAGCAAATAGTTTGCCAACAAAACCTACCCCCCCCCAAAAAAAAAGATCAAAGCTAACATCAAGCACTCATGTCGGTACTCTGGTTATAGACCGACCGAGCTAACCACTGTTCGAAGTTTTGACAGTTCGACGTTTCCATTTGTATGCGCTCTGGGGGACTCGCACTCGCTCACTGGTAA
>NC_090253.1:50393051-50395146 GCF_037325665.1 Littorina saxatilis | reverse complement strand
GTGTGTGTGTGTGTGTGTGTGTGTGTGTGTGTGTGTGTGTGTGTGTGTGTGTGTGCATAGCGATTCAGAGTAAACTACTGGACCGATCTTTATGAACTTTCACATGAGAGTGCCTGGAAATGATATCCCGAGACTTTTTTTTCTCAGTTTTTCGATACATGTCTCTGATGACATCATATCCAGCTTTTTGTAAAAGTTGAGGCGGCACTGCCACATCCTCATTAAATTTTAAATGAAATTAATTCAAATTTTGGCCAAGCAATTTTCAACAAACGCCGGACTTTGGTATTGCATTTCAGCATGGAGGCTTAACAATTAATCAATGATTTTGGTCATTAAAAATATGAACAATGTAATTAAAATCATTTTTTGTACAAAAAGATTCAAAAATAATTTGATCTTATTGATCATTATTTTCGGATTCAAGAAATATATAAATATGTTATATTCGAATTAAAAACAAGCTCTCAAAATAAAGAATATGAAAATGATGATTTCAATTAATTTTCCGAAATCGATTTAAAAACAATTTCATCTTATTCTTGGTCGGTTCCTGATTCCAAAAACACATAGATATTGGATTAAAAACAAGCTCAGAAAGTTAAAAAGAATAGAGATTCAGAAAAATGTGATATCCTGCTCAGCGCAACCACAACTGCGCCATTCTGGATTGTCAATGACATTGCCTTTGCCACGAGTGGTGGACTGACGATGCTACGAGTATACGGTCTTGCTGAAAAAATGCAGTGCGTTCAGTTTCATTCTGTGATTTGGGCAGCTTGACTAAATGTTGTATTATCGCCTAACGCTACTTGTATTCACTTGTGTTTAGTATGGGGATATAGATTTTAATATTGCTATTTCATATGTTACGTGGATTTCCATTGGTCAATTGGGCAAAATTGAGCTCAGTGCAAAAGTGATATCGACGACATTTCCGTCGATATCAGTTTTGATATCGACGACCTCTTTATTGCTTCCCCACTTCAAAAACAAAAACACCTAAATTTAAAAACAAACAAAAAATTATGAAAATGTAATTATCACAGAATTTAGTTGAGCAAGTGACTAAAGACATTTTGAAACACTGAAAAGTACAAGAAAAGTGTGAACAAAAAGAAATAATAATCAGAGGAAGGGATATGGAACAGCCAAAACAGAGACAAATACTTTTGTAATTTATTTACAGTAAATACAAAATGTCCAGAGAATTAGCAATATATCTAACATTGACTGACTGTGTGATGATATCTTCTGCTATTGGTCTGTTTCGACAGTGATATCAAAATCTCGACCTCCGGTCTCGATTTTGATATCACTGTCTCAACAGACCATAGCAGAAGATATCATCACACAGTCCGTCAATATTGGGTATTATTCCCCCCTCTGCTTCTTTACCTCTGTAAACTTGTAGAGCTAGTTATTTTTCGATAATGACCCAGCAACCAAACAAATAACGAGCCAGCAACAGCCTGAATCCTCGATAGTGCAATGGGTTGAGAAGCTGTTCTGTTTTGGTACTACTTTTGCGACTGAAAAGTTCCGAACGCTCTATACGTACGAAATATACATCTCTGGAGCAAACAATACAAACATACCGCATTTAAATTAACAACTACAGGCCTGAACACATGAATCTCCATATAAAATCCATGAGTTAGGTTGTTTTCTGAATCTAGATCTGCCGTGCACACACCGTTCATCACAAGCAAATTCCCAAGGCAAGTAACTCATACTCTTGCCGACAAGAGTAGTTCCCCTTCTTTTTAACGCAGTTTCTTCGACAACACTGACTGCAATCCGACGGTCAGTTTTCAACAATATTTCATTTTATAAACAGATCACACGCAACCAAATGCACACATCTCATCAATTTAAACAACATAAAGCGGTTTCATACACTATTTTCCCCAGAAAACTGAACTTCATACAGTAATTAACGTTGGAACACGGGTGCAAAAGTTCGTCTGCTAGACGAAAGAACGTAATCCTAAACGATACTAAAACATAAACAGAACACACAATATCTGCCTTTACCGCCACAGCAGAATAACAGCATATCTGTGTACTTGATTTTAGTCTAAAACAGGGAAAC
>NC_090253.1:50383051-50388051 GCF_037325665.1 Littorina saxatilis | reverse complement strand
AGCGTGACCGTGCCTGTGCACGGCGTGTACCTCATCACCATGGTTGCTGACCCCAGGGGCAGATCGTACATGATCCTGCAGTTTAACGGACACGATGCTGGCTTCGTGGCCTACGGTGTAGAAGATGCTATTGCAGGTCTGGTTGTGGCAGTATACCTCAAGGGTGGAACCAGAGTAAGCGCCAGGTACCAAGGAAATACCCAAGCCGCAACCTCATTGGGCGTGGCCTTTGCGTCCTACAACGAAAGGGTCAGTCAATATTTTTTTTTATTATTATTTAATTTATATATATATTTTTTTTTTCATTTTTTTTTTTTTTTTTTTTTGGGGGGGGTACCTCAATTGCATGCAGGCTGCTATCACCTTTCTTTTTCTGTCTTTTTTTTTACAGGCGGGGAGCATCCTCCTTCATATGTCTTTTTCTTTATCTGTTAAATTCTTACAGTTTTAAATCAAAAACCAGGTTTATAACTTAATAACGTACCAAGAGAAAAAAAAATTAATAAAAACAACAAGTCATACCATTAAGGTTCTTCTATTTTTACATTTAGTCAAGTTTTGACTAAATGTTTTAACGTAGTGGGGGAATCGAGACGAGGGTCGTGGTGTATGTGCGTGTGTGTGTGTGTGTCTGTGTGTGTGTGTAGAGCGATTCAGACTAAACTACTGGACCGACCTTTATGAAATTTGACATGAGAGTTCCTGGTTATGATATCCTCAGACGTTTTTTTAATTTTTTTGATAAATGTCTTTGATGACGTCATATCCGGCTTTTCGTGAAAGTTGAGGCGGCACTATCACGCCCTCATTTTTCAACCAAATTGGTTGAAATTTTGGTCAAGTAATCTTCGACGAAGCCCGGACTTCGGTATTGCATTTCAGCTTGGTGGCTTACAAATTAATTAATGACTTTGGTCATTAAAAATCTGAAAATTGTAAAAAAAAAAATCTTTTTATAAAACGATCCAAATTTACGTTCATCTTATTCTCCATCATTTGCTGATTCCAAAAACATATAAATATGTTATATTTGGATTAACAACAAGCTCTGAAAATTGAATATATAAAAATTATTATCAATTTTTTTTCGAAATCAATTTAAAAACACTTTCATCTTATTCCTTGTCGGTTCCTGATTCCAAAAACATATAGATATGATATGTTTGGATTAAAAACACGCTCAGAAAGTTAAAACTAAGAGAGGTACAGAAAAGCGTGCTAACCTTCTCAGCGCAACGAATACCCCGCTCTTCTTGTCAATTCCACTGACACTGCCTTTGCCGTGAGCGGTGGACTGACGATGCTACGAGTATACTGTCTTGCTGCGTTGCATTGCGTTCAGTTTCATTCTGTGAGTTCGACAGCTACTTGACTAAATGTTGTATTTTCGCCTTACGCGACTTGTTACATTTAGTCAAGTTTTGACTAAATGTTTTAACATAGAGGGGGAATCGAGACGAGGGTCGTGGTGTATGTGTGTGTGTGTGTCTCTCTGTCTGTGCGTGTGTGTGTGTAGAGCGATTCAGGGTAAACTACTGGACCGATCTTTATGAGATTTGACATGAGAGATCCTGGGTATGATATCCCTAGACGTTTTTTTCATTTTTTGGATAAATGTCTTTGATGACGTCATATCCGGCTTTTTGTAAAAGTTGAGCATGGAGGCATACAAATTAATTAATGACTTTGGTCATTTAAAATCTGAAAATTGTAATTACATTTTTTTTTATAAAACGATCCAAATTTACGTTCATCTTATTATTCATCATTTTCTCATTCCAAAAACATATAAATATGTTATATTCGGATTATAAACAAGCTCTGAAAATTAAAAATATAAAAATTATGATTAAAATAAAATTTCCGAAATCGATTTAAAAACAATTTTATCTTATTCCTTGTCGGTTCCTGATTCCAAAAACATATAGATATGATATGTTTGGATTAAAAACACGCTTAGAAAGTTAAAACGAAGAAAGGTACAGAAAAGCGTGCTATGCAGCACAGCGCAACTGCTTCCGCGCTAAACAGGCTCGTCAATTTCACTGCCTTCTACGGACTACGGTCATTGTGAAACAATACAGTGCGTTCAGTTTCATTCTGTGAGTTCCACAGCTTGACTAAATGTAGTAATTTCGCCTTACGCGACTTGTTTTTTCTTAACCTAATCTCCTCCAGCAATGATTTGCTGAAAACTGCTCCAAAACTATGCCAAGAAAATAAATGAGTTTTAATCAGCGAGTGGATTGCTCCGCCTTGCAAGCCCTTCTGTGTCGGAAGCCGAATTCCGTTCGTCATCATCTTGTCCCCATTCGTCCGAGCATTTTGAAAATGTTTATAAGGTTCAGTATTAAATAAGTAATGTCAAAATGTATATGAATCACGTAGAATCTGATTGTTCCCATACCAGAAAGGGTGAAATGGTCAGGTGTTTTTTTCTTTTCAAATGTGTTCTTAATTTGTTCTGAAAATATATCCAGAGAGACGTTTTCTTTGTTTAAATACACCATACAGCTCATACATTTCTGTACTTTTTTCCGTTTGGTGAATATGATATATACCAAGCATTTTTTTACTTTATGTTAAAGTCGTCCTTTATCGTTTTACTAGTCGTATTAATGATCATCGTGTATTTCCAGCATTTTGTGTTGGTTGTTTCAGTCAGTGTCATTTTGTTGTTGCCATCATACATGCGAAAGGCGCCACGCTAAATCCTATGCCACATCCATCTTTTAAATCATGTTAGTCAAAATCCAGCTTTGTTGTTGTTGCTCTTTTTGATCAGTAAAGTTCTACAAGTTTGATAGTTTTTTAGTTTTTATTTAGTTATTAAGTTTACACCAAATATGTGTAAAATAGATTCAAGGTTTATTTAGAATATGTTGGAACATTTTGCTGTAAGAATCTTATGCGCTTCCTGTTTCGGCGCTTCTGGTCTGCCATTTTTCTAAGCATGAGCCATCAATATCAGCCATAAACATGACGCAAAAAGGCCATCATTGGGTAAATATTATTCAATTTGTTTCCATTATGAATTTTCTGTTCAGGAACAATTATATTAGTCTTGTAGTAGGGAAAAGTGTATTGTTTTGTACGTTTGTTGGTACGGCCTTTCACCATGTGGTGTTTCAGTATTCGCCATGATGTGCGCACGTTTTGCAAAGTTCATTTCACGGTTTGTTTAGTGTTCAGTGTGTCAAATTCAAGTAAGGCCAAAAAAAAAAAAAGGTCTGTTTACGGTAACATAGGCCAAAAAAATAGGGTCGGTAGGTCGGGAAGTTTTTTTTTTGTTTTTTTTTCTCCAAAAAACCATATTTTTACGTTATTTTGCAAAAAAACCAAGATTGTTTTTTTTTTTTTTTTTTTCCCAAATGCCAAAAAAAAGTCTAGGGTCGCGCGAAAAAAATAGGGTCGGTCGGGTTACCGTAAACAGACCTATTTTTTTTGGCCTAAGAGTGGTACTTTGTACATGTTTGCCTTGCATCTGAAATGTTGGTTGTGTATGGAAACGCATTTGTACCAAAGGATAACGTTGCATAGTTATTTTGATTTTCAACCAATTTCTAGTCAACTGTATGCCCACCTGTGATTCAGAATAAGTTTTTTGGTTTGTTTTGTTGGATCCCTTTTTGTGTTAAAGTGTGTAAGAGATAACGGTAATGGTCAGAGCATTTTGCCAAGTTGGTAGAATTCTTATTATCTCCCTTCAAGTGTAACAGAACAGTTTCCAAAATGACAAGTTTCACAGGTTGTTTCCCTTTGTTTTTTGTAGTGTCAGTGTAAAGTTAGTACAGCTGCACTCGCCTAAACGAAACACGCTTAAGCAAAAAACTCAGATATCTGGAACCAAAACCATTTCCCCGCCAGACCCCTCTCTTTGTAAGACTATTTTTAATTCGGATAAGCCAAACTCTGTGAAAATATAGCTAACTCAAACACGGATATATATCTCAAACGTGATTTTGACAGATAAGCCAAACTCAAAACACTGTCGGAGAGACTTTTTTGTTTGATTTGCTAAACACGTCAGGAAGATAAAAATATTTCGTCAACGCTATAATTATCCTACGGAAACGAACACGTCACCTGTTTTTGAATATGCCGGGGAACTGATGACGCGGTGTGCCCTCAGACCTAACTCTTGGGGGTCCGACCGTGACGTTGAAATCCTTGCAGCTGCCAGCATGTTCCAAACAACTGTTGCAGTTTTCAAAAACGAGTGGCTCTCATACAAACCTATTTGTCCGATCGAAGAAAGAGATCCTTGTGAAGAGCAAATCTACCTGAGGAATGTATGTGCTCATTTTGAACGAGTCGGTGGTGAAGATCAAACCACAATAAACATGCAGCGAAGCAAAACATTTGTCTACAATCTATGTTTTCGGAAATTTGATCTTGATTTATGACCACAGAGACACAAACTAATTTTGTTTCTGTTCTTTCTTTAATGGAGAGGGTTTCATTAAACATTGCATTTATTATGATTTACTTGGAATCCTTTTAACAAAAGCGTAGTTGCTTGTGGAATCTTGGTTTTGTTTCTAAGATGTGTCACTGTTTTCTGCCGCTTCGTACTAAGTCACTGCATAATGTTCCCCCATGTAACGCATATCATAATTTTTTTTCTAGGGTTCTTCTTTTTTGTATGATTTATGAATTTGTCCATTATCCCAGTTTAGAGAGTTTTACAATTTTCTGCAATGCAGTTGGTTCAGTGCCTTCACTATGACCATTGTTTTTGTATCCTACTAAATAAATATAAGGTGTTTTTTTTCCGAAATGCTATATATTGCAATGGAAAGCTAAAGGTCGTAGCTTTAATTTGATGTTTGTTAGTATTGGTTATGTATTTGTTTAAATAAAGCAGGGTAAAGCATGTGTAAGAAACACAGCTTCCGTGTTTCTGGCCGTATTCAGGCGATTTTTATTCTCGCCGGACGGCGCTTTTGCTGCAGTCCGCGCCGGGGCTATACGTATAGGCCGAACACCAGCGTAAAGAT
>NC_090253.1:50358051-50380551 GCF_037325665.1 Littorina saxatilis | reverse complement strand
CGATACATTTTTAGAACTAACACGTCACGCCAGACTTTCAGAGTGACGTTTCTTTACTTTGACGTAATAGATTGCACGAGGCTTTAGAAGAGATCGAGGTTTCAAAACAAGCGTCTTCAATTTAGCTGCCTCGACTGCAGGACATGTTCAGTAAAATACACGTAAGTACAGTATGTAGGATAAACAGAATTCGACATGGTTTGCTGTGTCGTACCAGAATTACACTCGTTGCTTTTTTTAAATAGTGAACAGCTCGCTTTCGCTCGCAGTCCAATATTTAAAAAACAACTCGTGTAAATCTGGTACGACACAGCAAGCCATGTAGTATTCTCTCTCTCTCTCTCTCTCTCTCTCTCTCTCTCTCTCTCTCTCTCTCTCTCTCTCTCTCTCTCTCTCTCTCTCTCTCTCTCTCTCTCTCTCTCTCTCTCTCTCTCTCTCTTTCTCTCTCTCTCTCTCCCCCTCTCTCTCTATCTCTTTCTCTCTCTCTCTCTCTCTCTATATATATATATATATATATATATATATATATATATATATGTGTGTGTGTGTGTATGTGTGCGTGCGTGCGTGCGTGTGTGCGTGCGTTCGTGCGTCCATGCGTGTGTGTGTGTGTGTGTGTGTGTGTGTGCGATGTGCGATGTGCGATGTACGATTTAGAGAAATCTACTGGACAGATCTTTTATGAAACTTTGCACACAAATGTTCCGACCCCCAACCCTTCCCCCTGATTCAAATTCATGGATCACAAGTCCAGTGCTCTACCAACTGACACACAGGGTTCCCAAATTATTGTTTTAATCATTTTTGTCAATCAAGATTTGGGGGTGGGGTTGGTGCGGGAATAATTGTGAAGTAGACAATAAGGCAACAACTTATTTTGTTTACATGTATAGTATCTGTATACAGTGAACTTAGCTGTGTTCAAATTTAGTTATGATCTGTCGAGCGAATTTTTTTTAATAACGGTTTACTACTAAATGAGTGATAGTTGTATGTGTACGCCCTCGAGAAACCTCGATAATTTTCTGAAAATGCACGTTGATAAGTGCCGTATTATGATAAAGTGATACTCTTCATTCATTTATCTACACAAAGTAATGTTTCATTTATTATTTGTGGAGCTAAATATGTCAGTTAGGATCACGTTAAGAATCGCAGTGTTTTTCGCAAAATCGTCCTTGACAACCCCCAGTAAAAAAAAATTAAAAAAAGGTTAATAAGGCAACCACCTTTTTTCTTTGCACAGATGTGTCCATATTGCTTAGAGAAACCTGTGCACAAAATGTGTAATGTATCTGCAGAGCGATTTGAACACACAAGTAACCCCTTAGCCTTTGCCGTGCTTCCTGGGTTCACCTGTACCCAGAGACACACTAAAATCATTGTAACTCTGGAACCATTAAAGGTATCGTTTTGAAATTTTAAGTATCTCTCACACACCTAATTTGCTCTCTGTCTGCACATTTTTAGTGTGTACATGACAAAACATTAAAATTAATTGATTATGTTAATTAACATGTGTGAACAGCTCAGATCATGGGTAATGTTAACACCTTCACATTTAAATGCTTATTTTATAGCCATCCATTGAATTGAGAAGAAAACAAAGCATACTAAACTGCTAAGCATGAATCAAACAATAAGAAAATAAAAAGAACCAACAGCATCGTTTTTTATGTGTGGGTAGTAAACACGTTTTATTTACAAAACACGGCGGAAAATGGCGACACATTTGTTGCACAGCGTCAGGTCACTTTCTTCAACCAAGGCCAGTGCTTTCATACATGACAAAGGAAAGCAAATATATGGCCTGAATAATAAAGTTATAGTGTTCCTTTGCGTGTCTGAGTGATAAACTGTTTTAACCAACTATCTTCTGAAACGTAATTGCACTCAGCAGATTTGTCTTCCGCTCATAACTTTCGTGTCACACGGTCTTTGCGACAAACAGATAGATCGCATTCTCGCAGAAAATCATTGACAACACAGACCAGTCATTTTTAGCATTGCATTTGGGAAGGGCTACTATTATAGTGTGTTTTAAGAAAGAAAAACATTATAGTATCGGCAGAACACGACCAAATGAGTTTTTGTGTCACAACGTTATGGGCGTGAGATTTGTTAAACTTTTTGTTCTCACACTGTTGCAAAATCATTGACAACACAGACAAGTCAGTTTTAGCATAGACATTGGGAAGGGCTACTATTATAGTGTGTTTTAGGAAAGAAAAACATTATAGTATCGGCAGAACACGACCAAATAAGTTGCGTTATGGGCGTGAGATTGTTTTTTTTCACACTGCAGATCATATCTCATAATATACTGAGTGGATCTTTATGAAATTTGATATGGATATTTTTGATTGGATTTTCTCATAGAAGGTTTTTTCCGTTTATTGATAGGACAGTTTGATGACGTCATATTTTATCGTTTGCCAAAAGGTCGAGGCAGCACTTTCACAGTTACAGTTTTTCATCAATTTGATCGAATTTCTTATCACACAATCTCAGATCTTGGCCGGATTATGGGATTGCATTTCAGCTTGGTCACTTAAAGTTTTGTTATTGAAATGTTTGTTCGAAATATGTCATTTTTTTTACATTTTTAAAAACTAATATTTGAAACAGAAAATTTATATTGGTGTATTCCCTATTGCGTCCTGTATCTAAAACTATATAGTTTTGTTGTTTTGTATTGATAATTATGCTTAAAAATGAAGAAAACCGATAAATAACCACTATCTTTATTTATGAAAAAAGACACTTAAAAGCAACTTCTATCTATTCCTTATCATTTTCTGATTCCAAATATATATAGTTTCATGGTGTTTGACGTTGAAAATATGCTCAAACTTAACAAACTCGGATCGTTGAATGGAAATTATACTTCCAAGCTCCAAAAGCACGTCATTTCAAGTGTGGAACACGCTCATGACGTCATACTGAAAGGTGATGAATTATGGCTTCACCTTGCGATGTTTCATTTCAAACATGGTAACATTTTTAAAGGGGTTTCTTTCTCAGATTTGTGTTTGCCCTCTGTCTGTCTCTCTATGTCTCCGTCTGTCTGACTGATTCAATTAAATGTGTAATTACTTAGTTTTGCAAAAGTCAAACTAAGTATGATATACCTAATTGATTCAGGTCTCTAAATTCTTATTGTACAATTGTGAGTTTTATTCAAAACAAATTTAATTGGTGTTTTAAACTCAATAATGGGGCATGCTGTGATGAGTAGAAGAATGTGTGTTTACGAGCAGAAAAAAGCGCATCAAAGTCAAGAATCGTGTTTTTCTTTTTCTATTTTCACCTTGTAGTTTCATACAGACACTAAGCAACAGTGTAGTACCACTTCCAGTGCAATATCTTGTACTTTAATTTTGACCATCTGTGTAACACTTTATTGACCCATGATCTGAGCTGTTCACATAAACACTACCGATTGCGCGGGTTCACGCAAACCCATACTTTTAAAGAGTAGTAGTGATTGTAACTATCCCTCTGCCGACTGGGCGGGTTCTGCTACACCCATAATTACCAAAGCTGCGGAACAGTGTCTGTCTGCCTGTTTGTCTCCAAGAGACTGTCTGTCTCTCTGTCTGTCTGTCCGTATCTCTCTGTCTGTATGTCTGTTGTCAGTTGCTATGTCTGTCTGTTTGTCTGTCTGTCTGTCTATCTGTCTATCCATCTATCTGTCTATCCGTCTATCTGACTGTCTGTCTATCTGACTGTCTGTCTCTCTCTTTCTGTCTGTCTCTCTCTCTCTCTCTCTCTCTCTCTCTCTCTCTGTCTCTCTCTCTCTCTCTCTCTGTCTCTCTCTCTCTCTGTCTCTCTTTCTCTCTGTGTCTCTCTCTCTCTCTCTTAGTCTCTCTCTCTGTCTGTCTCTCTCTTAGTCTCTCTCTCTGTCTCTCTCTCTTAGTCTCTCTCTCTGTCTCTCTTTCTTAGTCTCTCTCTCTCTCTTTCTTAGTCTCTCTCTCTCTTTCTTATTCTCTCTTTCTCTCTCTTTCTTAGTCTCTCTCTCTCTCTTTCTTAGTCTCTCTCTCTTTCTTAGTATCTATTTCTCTCTCTTTCTTAGTCTCTCTCTCTCTCTCTTTCTTAGTCTCTCTCTCTCTCTTTCTTAGTCTCTCTCTCTCTTTCTTAGTCTCTCTCTCTCTTTCTTAGTCTCTCTCTCTCTCTGTCGCTCTCTCTATCTCTGTCTCTCTCTCTGTCTCTCTCTCTCTGTCTCTCTCTCTCTCTCTTAGTCTCTCTCTCTGTCTCTCTCTCTCTCTCTTAGTCTCTCTCTCTGTCTCTCTCCCTCTCTTAGTCTCTCTCTCTGTCTCTCTTTCTTAATCTCTCTCTCTCTCTTTCTTAGTCTCTCTCTCTCTTTCTTAGTCTCTCTCTTTCTCTCTTTCTTAGTCTCTCTCTCTCTCTCTTTCTTAGTCTCTCTCTCTCTCTTTCTTAGTCTCTCTTTCTCTCTCTTTCTTAGTCTCTCTCTCTCTCTCTCTTTCTTAGTCTCTCTCTCTCTCTCTTTCTTAGTCTCTCTCTCTCTTTCTTAGTCTCTCTCTCTCTCTCTCTTTCTTAGTCTCTCTCTCTCTTTCTTAGTCTCTCTCTCTCTCTCTTTCTTAGTCTCTCTCTCTCTCTCTTTCTTAGTCTCTCTCTCTCTTTTTCTTAGTATCTCTCTCTCTCTCTTTCTTAGTCTCTCTCTCCCTTTCTTAGTCTCTCTCTCTCTCTTTCTTAGTCTCTCTCTCTCTCTTTCTTAGTCTCTCTCTCTCTCTCTCTTTCTTAGTCTCTCTCTCTCTCTCTTTCTTAGTCTCTCTCTCTCTCTCTTTCTTAGTCTCTCTTTCTCTCTCTTTCTTAGTCTCTCTCTCTCTCTCTCTTTCTTAGTCTCTTTCTCTCTCTCTTTCTTAGTCTCTCTCTCTCTCTTTCTTAGTCTCTCTCTCTCTCTCTCTTTCTTAGTCTCTCTCTCTCTTTCTTAGTCTCTCTCTCTCTCTCTTTCTTAGTCTCTCTCTCTCTCTCTTTCTTAGTCTCTCTCTCTCTCTTTCTTAGTATCTCTCTCTCTCTCTTTCTTAGTCTCTCTCTCCCTTTCTTAGTCTCTCTCTCTCTTTCTTAGTCTCTCTCTCTCTTTCTTAGTCTCTCTCTCTCTTTCTTAGTCTCTCTCTCTCTCTCTCTCTTTCTTAGTCTCTCTCTCTCTTTCTTAGTCTCTCTCTCTCTCTTTCTTAGTCTCTCTCTCTCTCTTTCTTAGTCTCTCTCTCTCTCTCTTTCTTAGTCTCTCTCTCTCTCTTTCTTAGTCTCTCTCTCTCTTTCCTAGTCTCTCTCTCTCTCTTTCTTAGTCTCTCTCTCTCTTTCTTAGTCTCTCTCTCTCTCTCTTTCTTAGTCTCTCTATCTCTCTTTCTTAGTCTCTCTCTCTCTCTTTCTTAGTCTCTCTCTCTCTTTCTTAGTCTCTCTCTCTCTTAGTCTCTCTCTCTCTCTCTCTTTCTTAGTCTCTCTCTCTCTCTTTCTTAGTCTCTCTCTCTCTCTTTCTTAGTCTCTCTCTCTCTCTCTAGCTCTTTCTTAGTCTCTCTCTCTCATTCTTAGTCTCTCTCTGTCTTTCTTAGTCTCACTCTCTCTCTCTTTCTTAGTCTCTCTCTCTCTTTCTTAGTCTCTCTCTTTCTTAGTTTCTCTCTCTCTCTTTCTTAGTCTCTCTCTCTCTCTCTCTCTCTTTCTTAGTCTCTCAGTCTCTCTCAGTCTCCCTCAGTCTCTCCCTCCCCCTCTCCCTCTCCCTCCCCCTCTCCCTCCCCCTCTCCCTCCCCTGCAAGAAGTCGGTGAAGGAAGAAACTCGATGCACCCACTGAAGTAGCGCTGTGGGTTTCCCTGAACCCACCCCGTCGTTAGAGAAATAAACGGTAAAAACCCTCTTTCAAATGTATGGGTTCAGACCACAGACAAACCCGCATCGTCGGGCGTGTGTAGTCAAAAGCGGCATCCGGCAAAGGTTAAAGTGTCCGCTTCCACCACGTGTTGTTACAGAACTACGTAACGCTACGCTGCAGCGGGCAATACTCTAGCCCGCCCAACATCGTAAAGTTTGACCAACGTTTCCAGTCCACCAGGGTCTGGATTCGCAGAAGGGTCGATTCATATTATATGAAAATCAGAACGAGTGGGATTTACTGGGTGGCTGCAAGAGCCGACTGTGGCGACATGAATCGTGCTGTCATTCTGGACGTTGGAACCGGACTCTTCGACGTCTTCTGTGCCAGGGACAAAGCCGTCTCCGCATCTGGAGCATTCTACTTGCAAGCTGGAAGATATGTAAGTTTGAACGGGTGTGCTGGTTGGAAAGAAGGGTTAGGACGGGGGGGGGGGGGGGGGGGGGAGCAGCTTTGAGTGTCGCTTATTTATTTCGTTATTTATTCACTTACATAGTTTTTAGTGACTAAATGTTTTCAGATAGGAATCCGTTCCTCCCGACCCCATTCCTTGTTTTTCATTCATTCATTCATTCATTCATTCATTCATTCATTCATTCATTCGTTCATTCACGTATTAATAATAATAATAATAATAATAATAATAATAATAATAATAATAATACCGGTGTCACATGACTGATCTAAACCAGTTGATTGGCTAATGGCGATGCGCTAAATCTGTTAGCGCACTCTCGGAGTGCGCTAACTTTTTCACAGAGCGTATTCTTACACCCTTTGCCAAAGCGAGACTGTACTCTCATCCTCAGAATTAATTAGTGACATGTAGCTTATATTCTCCACAATACCAATGATTATGACCATAAATTTCCTGCTTTTTAATTAAAAGCAGAAGTAGTTTTTTTTCTGACAGATTGCATGCGCCTGTGCCGCCTACAGTTGCCACTAATCTAAAAATAGAACCTGCTGTGTCTAATTTTTCAGTTTCGACTTGCGAAGATTCCTCTCATAATTATGCCATGTTAGTGGCATGTAGCTTATTATCCACATTACCAAATGATGAGTTAGTATACAAATCCCAGCAGCTAACAGAAAACACAAGTGTTATTTCGATAACGTAGACTAGCAGCTAGATCAGCACCGGCCGGCGTAGCAGACTACACTGATATACGACTGCATCTGTTCAGTAAATGGATGGTTTCCGAATTATTATTTCAAGGCAAGAAGAATCGGAATCGAAAACGTGTAGGGTTTAGAGCGTTCTTACCATATATAAGACCAGCCTGCCTCGTGCTTGCAGACTCAGTGCAACGAGACGAGCAATTTTTGTTTTTGAAATGAGACTCAGTGCAGTGCGTAGCAGTAGCACTAGCAGACGACATAAATCCCGTTCAGCAAATTAACATGTTGGGCAAATGTGAACGATAAAACGATGGGGATATAATACGTGTAGGGTTCAGAGCATTCTTACCGTTCATATTTAGTACCAGACTCCCCGATGAGTGAAGATACCACACGAGAATCATTTATTTTGAAAATGTGCTTTCCGTCGACCTTGGCAAAGGGGCAAAACTCTGCACAGTCAAGTCTGTCGAAGCTCGATGAAGGTTTCGAATCGCAAATAATTAAGAGCATAGTCCTTTCTCCGAGTTAAAATGAGGTCTCTATGAAAGATCATCACTTTTTAGCTTAACGCTACACTGGAATTTACCAACAGAAATTAAAACAAGAGTTTGCGTGTGACGAACGCACGACACACTTCAGACAGCCCACATAAAAGTAGATCCTACTGTATACGACCTGACCACACAGTTACGCCTATCCAAATGCGCGTAGCAAAGTGTGCGTTTTGAATCTTCTTTTTTCTCTGGCGGTACTGACAATATCGTTATTGAAACAATCCCAGTGCACTAAGGGATTTATAGAGCAAATCTCGAAAATAATTATTGAACTCAGCGCTATGCGCTTCGTTCAATAATGAATTTTCTCGATTTGCTCTATAAATCCCTTAGTGCACTGGGATGTCTCAATAACTTAAATAATAATAATAATAATACAAATATTTGTAACGCGCACATATCTCACCAACAGGCGCCTCAAGGCGCACATACACTCATTCACACGCACGGAGACTTAAAGTCACTAACACATTTGGATATTTGAATGACATTTCCAGTAGACATAAGCAAAGTATATCGGTACATACATGGGTGATTATAATATTTTGGCTTTATCAATAATACTATTAGGTCCCGTAGTGCAGGACAGCAAAACATAAAGACGATGGAGGCATTTGCTATCTTAAAGCTAAAGGAAACAATTCAGCTCTCCGCCTCAGATCTAGTATTTGATATATATACAGGGTGGTCCACTAAAAGGGCCCTATTTTCTTGTTGATCTCATTTTTGACTGCGAAGAGAGATTTAGAAAATGTCTCCGCAAAGCAATAGCAGAATCATGGCAAATTATGTCTTGCAAATTTGTTTGAAATTGGTTTGTCCTTAGTAGATGGTAATCTGCTCTACCCAAGGTCCTCTTCGTACAAGAACTGCTGCAACACGAACGTTGACATTGTCCATGACTCGTCCAATCATGTCAGCTGTCAGCTTTTATGCGCCTGGTTTGCCTTCTAATGTCAGTCCCCGGCTCGAGGAAAAGGCAGTGAAACTGACAAACAAGTACAGCGCTGTACTGGTTGCGCTGAGCAATATAGCACGCTTTTCTGTATCTCTATTCTTGTTAACTACCTCAGCTTGTTTTTAATCCAAACATTACATATCTATATGTGTTTTTGGAATCGGGAACCGACAAGGAATAAGATGAAATTGTTTCTAAATCGAGAGTCTGCATGAAGTTGAATCTTGAATCAAATCCCTCGCCGACGGTGGGGATCGCAACTATGCCGATAGCAACACCTGGTTTATATGCCAGTGCTGCTTCTGATCTCCCCGCCCTAGTCTGGCTAGGTTTTTACATGGGATGATGTCATCCCTCCACTTGGTCACATACCCACAAATGAACAACCTCGTTGATGTCTGTGCACAGTGAGACTTGTTCTGGTTTTTGTTGCTTTTTAATAAATGAATATCGCAATAGCCACCTGATGTGGGCATGTGACTTAAGGGGAGGGGGACCGAGGGTAGGAGCGGGGGGGGGGGGGCGGGGGGGGGGGGGGGCGGGGGATTGAATTGTGCGGGGGAGGGGAGGGATGGTTTTACCTCATGTTACTACTTGACCAGATCTGAGTAAGTGAGCCGAACTGTGTTTACGAACATGACTGTGCTTGTAAGCGAGCAGCTTAACCTTCAACAATTGAGCATACGTAGGCCAACATCATTCTTTCATTTCTGAGCTCACACATCCTTTCCTGTGATAATCATGCACTTTACAGCTCAAAGTAACCTACAAGTACGGGAATCGCCTGCAAGGCGGCACCACCTTCTCCTTCGTATACCTAGAAGGCAACCAGCAAAAGTACATCAAACATACCAATCACATTGCCTTTACCGCCTGGACGGACCGTTTGGGACAGTCCTGGCATGAAAAGCTCAGCTTCAACAAAGCAAGGCCCACCGACTACGGTTCTCTCTACAACTCTGCAGAGCGTGTTTGGACCATCCCCACGGCTGGTACCTACATCGTGTCTATGCGAGGACACCCTGATGGCAACACCCTGAAGGTGAAAGTTGAAAGATTAGTTTTGTTCCAAATACCATTGTCCCGACTACGAGCAACTGTGTGTGTGTGTGTGTGTGTGTGTGTGTGTGTGCGCGCGTGTGTGTATGTGTGTGTGTGTGTGTGCGTACGTGCGTGTGTGCGTGTGTGCGTGTGTGTGTGCGCGCGTGTGTGTGTGTGTGTGCGTGTGTGCTCTAGCTCGTGTGTACTTTGTGTGTGTCATTTGATTGTGGTTAACACTCGGTTTGATGTGTGTGTGTGTGTATGTGTGTGTGTGTGTGTGTGTGTGTGTGTGTGTGTGTGTGTGTGTGTGTGTGTGTGTGTGTGTGTGATTTGATTGTACATATCTTGCCCATGGTGCAAGCAGCAGTGCAACAACACTTTTAATGTATATATGCTTGTATATTCGTGTATTGCATTGATGTCTATTTTTTCCATACTTTGATGCGACATTTACTGCACGGTGTGCTGATTTGTAAACATATTTATCCTACATACGTGAGAGAGACACCCGTGAGATAATAATCGTTCAAATCACACGTGTGTATATCATGTAAATGAGGTCGTGTCAAGCAAGTCTGACAGGGACCTGTTTTTCCACTGCTTATGCTGCCAAAGTCACCGAGACAAACGTCATTATAGACACAAAAATTGAGACATCACATTTTCTATTTCCTGTTATTTTTCATTCTGAGCACATGTTCAGGGTAAACATGACATATCTATATATATATATATATATATATATATTTTATTAATTCAGGAGAAGATCTTTTTTTTTAACCTTATTCTGAAAATTCGATTATAATGACAACTTTAATGAGTAAACTAATTAACTAATGTTAAGCTTTCAACCTGAAATGCTTCTTCTTCTTCTTCTTCTTGGCGTTCGCAGAGGTTACACAATCAGTCCAGCACTGGTGATAAATGTTGTCGTTTTCTCCAACTCCTGTCGACTGCCGTATAGTTTGGTCTGCAAGGGAGTTGGTGACGGCCACACTTCTTTTCGTTCCTCATCTAGTAAGGGACATCGCTGTAAGATGTGTTCCGCTGTTTGGTCCTCTTGACCGCAGGCACAGGTTGGTGATGGCGCCAGCTTGAACTTTCGGTTCATGTGAGCATTGAGCCTGTTGTGGCCAGTACGCAGCCTGATGAGGTTGACTTGCTGCTCTCTGGACATTGTGTGGTAGTCATCTCTGTTTGTCCTTGGCCTCATCAATGCCTTGATGATTGTCTTCTGCTCACTAAAGCTGACACTGTTTTCAGGTTGGTCTTCCACGGCTCCTTCTTTTGCCAGCTCATCTGCCCTTTCATTTCCTGGTATCCCACAGTGTGCTGGTATCCACTGGAGGACAACTCTTCTGGTTTGTCTGACCATCTGTAATGCTTTGGCCAGCTGTGGGAGTTTGTCGTTCTCTAGGGCCTGAAGGACTGAAAGGGCGTCCGAGAGGAAGACAACTTGGTAGCAAGGGTCTGCGGAGTCCTGAACGAAGGAGGCGGCCTGCATGAGAGCTTCTGCTTCTGCTTTATAGTTTGTGCAGTGTTTGCCAGTGGCAACGCTGGATGTAGCTGTATGTCCCCCAGGGAACTGGATGAGAATGCCTGCACCTCCATTGAGCACGGCGTTAGTTGCTGATCCATCAGTGTATACATGGATCCACGCCTCTTTTGGGTACTGTTCGTCGATCAGGGCTAAGGTGAGTGCCTGTCGAGCTGTGTCATTCTGATCTTCTCCTGAGGTAACATGTGGAACACTGGTGCAGATCTGGATGCCTGGTTTCTCTGTTGCCTTGGGGGTTTCCTCTTCTTCTTGAGTCAGAGGTAGAGTGTTCTGTGGAAGGACTTCCCTGTACTGTCGAGAAAGTCTCTTGCTCTCGTGTACAAAACTGCTCCGTTTAAGCCGGTTCTTGGTGAGGTTGCTCAGTCTGTGCTTCATGGGGTGGTCGGGTAGGCACTTGAGCTTCTCGGCCTGTACCATAGTCTTGGCTTCTCTTCTCTGACAGAGGGGTTGGATGGTGGTAAGCTTCTCCATTTCCTTGATGGGCGTGGATTTCATTGCACCGGTGATGAGTCGGAGGGCCTGGTTTTGCACACGGTCAAGGGTCTGCAGGTTTGTCTTGGCTGAGGTTGACCACGCTGTGGAGCCGTACTCGAGGTGGGGTCTGATTGTTCCCTGGTATACTGTCTTCAGTATCTTCTCGTTCGCTCCCCAGGTGGTACCTGCCAGCTTCCTGAGTATGGCTAGCTTGCGCCGGGCCTTTGTCTCTGCCTGTGCAATGTGTGGTTTCCAGGTCTGCCGTCTATCAAAGGTGACACCAAGGTACGTTGCTTCTTCATCCTCCCTCAGAGGAGTTCCACCAAGCCTAATGGTTCCGGCTTTCTGCTTTGGCGACAGTGTGAATAGGGTGGTGGAGGATTTCTCCTTGTTGATGGAGACGCACCAATCTTCTGCCCATGCGTTCAGCCTATCTGCCGCTTGCTGCATTCTGTAGGTGGCAGTACTTGCGTGCTCCTCCTTGCACCAGATCACAAGGTCGTCTGCGTAGAGAGCAGCTTTGATCCCCTTGGGCATCTCAGACACCAGATCGTCGATGAAGAGAAGGAAGAGTGTGGGGGAGAGGACTCCGCCCTGAGGGACGCCATGACGAAGGAGGAACTTCTTGCTTTTGGTCTGGTCGACGTTAACTCTTGCCCTGCGGTTATAGAGGTAAGAGCGAATCCACTGGTACATGTTGCTGGACACGCCTTTCCTCAGCAGTTTTACAAGGAGTCCATCTTTCCAGACCTTGTCAAAGGCCTTCTGAAGATCTATCCAGGTGACGAAGACCAGCTTCTGTTCCTGAAAGGCATCTTCAACTTCTTGCGCCAGGTAAGTGACCTGATCTTCAGTGCTGCGGAACTGTCGGAATCCAGCTTGTTCAGGGGCGAGGAGGTTCCTGGATTCCAGGTACCACCTGAGGCGCTCGTTCACAATTCTCTCCAGGGTCTTCACAACACAGCTGGTGAGGCTGATTGGGCGATAGCTGGTGGCCTTCTTTGGATCCTTCCCTTTTTTTAAGATGGGGATCATGATCGCTTCTCGCCAGGGTTGTGGTAGCGATCCTTCTTGCCAGCTGCTGTTGAAGACCTCGAGTAGCTTGTTCTCTGCTGCACTACCAAGGTGGGTTAGCATCTCGTTGGTGATGCCGTCTGGGCCAGGGGACTTCTTCGCCTTTGACTTTTTCAGAGCTGAGTGCAGCTCGTGGAGTGTGAGTGGTTGACTCATGGCGTCCACTGTCGACTGTCTGGCAGGTCTCTCTCTTTTCTCTCTTCTTGCTTCTCTCTGTTTCTCGGGGCTAACATGGAGGTTGCTCTCAGCTGCATAGCTTTCAGCAAATTGGTTGGCAGCATGCTTTCCAGTTAGCACCTTCCCGTTCTCTTCTAATGTGATCTTTCCTCTGCTGGTGTTCTCATCATTCAACTGCTTGGTGAGCCTCCAGAGCTTTCTGCCATCCTTCTCAAGGTTCAGAGAGCTTGTTTTCTCTTGCCAGCTTCTTCGTCTTGCCTGTAGCTTCTTTTTGAGAAATTTGGCTTTGGCTTCCTGGAGGCGGATGTTGTTGTTTTGTGACGGGTTGACTTCTGCTTCCCTTCTGGCGTCTGCCAGATCATCATCCAGTTCCTGCAATTCATTGCTCCAGTAGGGCTTATAGTCTCTCCTGGCACCCCTGGGAATGGACTCACGCGCTGCTCTGAGGATGCTCATGTTGAAGTCCTTCGCCACCATGTTGATGTCTCGACCCTCGACTCTGATGTCTTTGGTGAGTTCGCTGGTGCGGTGTCTAAAGAGGAACCAGTTCGCTCTTTTGTAGTTCCACCGAGGGAAGGAAGCTTCAGTGCAGGACTCCATGCCCAGAGTCAAAAAGACTGGCCGATGGTCACTTCCACCTAGCTGTTCTCCGACCTCTCTGCTGGTTAGCTGGTGCATGTCTTCCGTGCAGAAGGCTAGGTCAGGAGTTGATGTAGTGTGCCATCTTCTGGAGTAGAATGTAGGGCAGTCAAAGGGACTGTTCAAAAGGATGAGACCTTTGTCGTCCTGCCAGTTCTCCACCTCTTCTCCTCTCCGATCCAGGTGGTCATATCCCCAACTCTGTGAATGACTGTTGAAGTCACCCACCACGATGAAGTTGGAGGCCTTTGCGGGGATCGTGTCAAGGGCGAGGTGTCTATCATTGGGGCAGTAGAAGTTGACAAGATGGAATTCTGATGTCTTCGTCTGGATTCGAATCACCTGATATTCGGAGTCCTCCATGTGCGTTTCTATCAAACAGGCATTGATGTTGTTCCTGATGAGGGTCAGGATTCCTCCTTTGCTTCGGTCTGTTCTGTCGGACCTAAGGCATTGGTAGCCTCTCACTTTGAAGGACTTTTGGGGTGTCAGGTGCGTCTCCTGAATACAGCAGATGTTGATGTTCTTCTCATGCAGGATATGCTCCAACTCTGTCTTCTTGTTCAGGATACTTTCTGCGTTCCAGTGCATGACCTGGAAAGGTCGCTGCTGACTGGGTTTCTTCCTGGTTGTGGTGGTGCCAGTCACTTTCCTCCCGCGTCCCCTGGCGTGACAAGACGGACGGGAGGGACCTCCAGTAGTTGGGGCTGGGTCCCTTTGAGGCATGGGACCCGACGCTGCTCCACCCTGGGGGGTCCTCAATGGGCGAGCGCCATTTCCATCTGTGCTGGTTGATTGTGTCATCATTTGCGTAAGTGCGTGTACCCGTGGTTTGTTAGAATGCGCCGTGCGGCCCGGGTCCTCCGTCTTCAGCATTCGGGGTTTTCTGTCGGGGTTACCTCACCCTTAGCTCATGGCCCGTACGTCCTACCCTGAGAGCACAGGGGGGAGGATTTTCCGGGATCCCACCCGGAGCCAGTTTGGTCCGCGGCCGCAAGCGGCTGATCTCCATATCTGAAGACCGTTCCCCTATCCGCCACCCGGGGACGCGCTGGGTTGGGGGTGGTCGCCCCACTGAAAATCCCACACTGGGTTAAGAAAGATCAGCCTGTCCCAGAACCTGAAATGCAATCCCATAGTCCGGACTTCGTCGAAGATTGCTTTACCAAGCTTTCAATCAATTTGGTTGAAAAATGGGGGTGTGACAGTACCTCCTCAACTTTCACAAAAAGCCTGATATGTGCGAGTGAGTTTTTGGGAGAGAGAGGCGATTTGTCCTTCGCGGGGGGTATGCATGCAGTGCCTTGGCATTGCACTTCTACTTAATCATTATTATTGTTATCAAGGTAATTTTCTACAAGAGCTACCACAAGTACCTGTTCGCTTGGTTCAACGAAAACCGCACCATTGGCGGCCAGGCCGGGGTCTTCCAGTTCACCAAGGGCGACAGGCTGTACATGGTCAATGAGTACGGGAGGTACGTGGGCAAGGAGACCTTCATGTCCATCGCTCTGCTGTGGGTAGCGTCCGAGTGAGAGTCACGCCGCGCTGTATCAGGTGCGCTTGTCAGCATCATTAATCATCATTGTCGTCGTCGTCAGTATCATTGTGTTCCTCTTCCTCCTTCTCCTCCTCGTCATAATCGTTTTTGACTATCTTGTTATTATCAATAATCATCATCTTATCATCATTAATCATCATCGTCGTCATTATCATTGTGTGCATCTTCCTCCTCCTCGTCATAATCGTTTTTGACTATCTTGTTATTATCAATAATCATCATCTTATCATCATTAATCATCATCGTCGTCATTATCATTGTGTGCATCTTCCACCTCCTCGTCATAATCGTTTTTGACTATCTTGTCATCATCATTAATCATCATCGTCGTCAGTATCATTGTGTTCCTCTTCCTCCTCATCCTTGTCATAATCGTTTTTGACTATATTTCCGTGTGTTTGCTTATTTGGGTTGTTTTTGATAATTATTATGAGTGCATTTACCACAGTTATGACAAGAACGGCTTGAAAAAATCCGTCAGTAGCCAACTATTCCATAGGATTATTTATCTAAGTTCAGATATGTTGCAGTTTTCCAGTGTACCGCCTGTTATGATGTTAACAAAGATACGTATCATACTTTCTCTTTCAGACAGTACCACCAACGTCGATGCATCATTCTAACAGACATGAAGTTCGCTGAGGGTAGTATTACACCTGTTTTAGCATTTGAAGATAATAAAACATGTCTTCATGCAATGCACCAGTGTTGGGTATTCTGTGTGTGCGTGTGTCTGTGTGTGTGTGTGTGTGTGTGTGTGTGTGTGTGTGTGTGTGTGTGTGTGTGTGTGTGTGTGTGTGTGTGTTTGCTGAACAATCCAGGATCTCTTTCATCAAAGGAATAAAGTATTCTTCCGAATCAGTTTCACTTTGCGGCGGAAATATCTGCTGCCTTGAAGATATCAACGTTGAAACAGCCAGTCAGACATACCATGTGGAGGCTTTTTGTGTGTTGTAATTGTTGTTTTGTGTGCGTTGAAAGTATGGCCCATATCTGTGCTTTTGAAGTTGCAGGCAGAGTTGTTTGTCACGTAGAATATATTACTTTAGCAATGACAAAGGTTTTCCTTGTGGATGTTACTGCTTCCATATGTCAGACGGCTGTCGCCAGAAAAGCTCACGATTCATTTAATCTTGCCTGTACTTCTATGTGATATCCATAGATCAACAAGAGGCGAAGCCTTCAAGGCTCACGTAAGAAATCGACAAACAGTAACACAAACTCAATCACTCCGTCACACACACACACATAAACACACACTCACACACACACACATACACACACACACACACACACACACACACACACACACACACAGAAAGAGCATAGGTGAAACTGTGCAAGAAAGCGAGACACTAGATCTAGATCTGTCTGTCTGCATGTAGCCTACTTACATGGACACGACTGCCAAATAGTCTCGGCCCGCTCAAAATAACAATCACCGAGACTTTCAATAATTCCATCGCGTGACGTCTAACCCTCGTTCGTCATAATGTGACGTCAATGTAATATGACGTCTTCAAATGACGTCTACCACAGACATACATACATGACTAAGTGCCAAAAGGTGCTCACAGAACAGAAGACGACTTTGTTTTACAATAAAAATGTTTCTAAAAACGTGTGTCTGCTGAAAATTGGTGTGTGTGTGGATGAATGTGCGAAGAGATAGTGGACATAATTTCGTGTGTCTGACTTGAACGGTTTTGAAGTTATCTTTGTTTAAAGTCAAAAATAACGCCAAAACCGGCCATCTGAAAAAGGACATCGTGATACCTCGTGTTTTGAATATGCCACAGAAAAATAACAAGAAGCACAAATGAATTGCATTTAGTTTGATTGAATGCCTGAAACATCGCTTTACAGACGAGACTAAACGTCAAATCTAAATCTCGAGAGAATTTTTTTTTTCGATAACCGAATTTTAAGGTGTCGCACGCAAGATGTGTCGTCATCACGGCATACATTTTTCAATCGCAGATATTTACTAAATTTCTTTTTCAAAAACTCTGGAATTGATGTCGACACGTCAAGCGATAACGGTGTATCAAACTGCTGTCTTTCAAGTAATCCAGCAAAGACTGCAGAACTTTTGAACAGCATTTTTGAAAACGATTTGAAAATTTCGTCATATCTTGCGTGCGACAAAATGTTCGGTAATTAACGGTTATTTTCTTTTAAAAACAAAATTTACATGTACAAAGATCTACTTCATCTACGGAACCACGTGACACATTCTGTGTTCAAAATTTGTGAAGAAATCACGAACCACGAATGCGCTATCAAGTGTTGAAATTATGTCGTCAACATCTTTTCAGATCTTGCGTGCGACACCATCTTGCGTTCAACATAAAATGTCACTACCTTATCGAGTTTAATGGGTAAAACTAACTATTTGTTGTCTTAGTTTAATCTTCTTAATTAAAAGCGTAATAAAACCGAACTTCCAAGATGAATTTTAATTGAGATTAGCGAAAGAGCGGGCACGCAAGTCGACCTTAAAGTAAAAGAATGATAACACGAGCGTTTGTCGTGTTGTCTTGCGTGCAACACATTGTCCAAAAAGGAAAATGTATATTTTTCTCAGACGTTTTTTAAGTTGAAACCTTGAAACTTCACACACATTTGGGGTTTAATCGCCACCATACATGGTAAAAGTCTTGTTGACCCTTGTCAGATTTCAAGGTCACGGCTGGGTCACATGTGGTTCAGAAAACGGATGAAACATATTTTTTCAGAGATTTTTGAAGCTAGAACCTTCAAACTTCAAACAACGCTTTTGCTTAATGATTGTTCAACATGGAGAATTCAAGGTTGATCCTTGAGAAATGTGAAGGTCATAGCAGGGTCTCGTGTGGGTAAAAAAAAAAAGGAAATTGTATTGAACTTCAATTTATATAAAACCAAAGTCTGGTTGATCTGTTTTAAGATTTAAGGTCAAATCTGTTATTTAAGGTCAAATCAAATAGAAATTTGTTGATGCTTAAATCTTTGAAACTTCCAACAGGTTTGAGGTTTGACAACTTCTGGACTTTGAAATCTGGTATGGTTGATCCTGGTAATATTAATTGGTCAAAACATCAAGATCAACAATTATAAAATAAGCACTTTCACCAATGTCAAGTGAGCAATAGCAGCAAACGTGAGTCTTATAAAGATTATCACTTTTTGTGTGACCTCAACTTGACCCCTCTGAATGCTCTCAATCATGGAAATTTACCACACTTTGATTATAACCAAACAACATCAAAACTTTGGAATGTGTGAAGTTTCAAAGGTGTTGCTTAAAGGCATATGTACTCGATGACTATACACGCTAATTGCTTTACCAACAGCTGGAGACATGCTAAATTAAGTTCCCTGCAAAATATTGTGGTCTAGGACCCCTTCAATGTTGAGATATGTTAATTTTCATTTTGATCTGGATCGTCCTATTTATAGATTTGGCAACACATGTAACGTTGATGCAAGGGAGCTAACACCGCGGCTTTGTTGACATCCTCACTTTTTCAGAGGCTAGAACAAGCTGTAATGCATGTATTATGGTCCGCGCATGGTGACATATCGTCATTATATGACTAAGTGCAAAAAAGGTGCTCACAGAACAGAAGACGACTTTGTTTTACAATAAAAATGTTTCTAAAAACGTGTGTCTGCTGAAAATTGGTGTGTGTGTGGATGAATGTGCGAAGAGATAGTGGACATAATTTCGTGTGTCTGACTTGAACGGTTTTGAAGTTATCTTTGTTTAAAGTCAAAAATAACGCCAAAACCGGCCATCTGAAAACGGACATCGTGATACCTCGTGTTTTGAATATGCCACAGAAAAATAACAAGAAGCACAAATGAATTGCATTTAGTTTGATTGAATGCCTGAAACATCGCTTTACAGACGAGACCAAACGTCAAATCTAAATCTCGAGAGAATTTTTTTTTTTCGATAACCGAATTTTAAGGTGTCGCACGCAAGATGTGTCGTCATCACGGCATACATTTTTCAATCGCAGATATTTACTAAATTTCTTTTTCAAAAACTCTGGAATTGATGTCGACACGTCAAGCGATAACGGTGTATCAAACTGCTGTCTTTCAAGTAATCCAGCAAAGACTGCAGAACTTTTGAACAGCATTTTTGAAAACGATTTGAAAATTTCGTCATATCTTGCGTGCGACAAAATGTTCGGTAATTAACGGTTATTTTCTTTTAAAAACAAAATTTACATGTACAAAGATCTACTTCATCTACGGAACCACGTGACACATTCTGTGTTCAAAATTTGTGAAGAAATCACGAACCACGAATGCGCTATCAAGTGTTGAAATTATGTCGTCAACATCTTTTCAGATCTTGCGTGCGACACCATCTTGCGTTCAACATAAAATGTCACTACCTTATCGAGTTTAATGGGTAAAACTAACTATTTGTTGTCTTAGTTTAATCTTCTTAATATAAAGCGTAATAAAACCGAACTTCCAAGATGAATTTTAATTGAGATTAGCGAAAGAGCGGGCACGCAAGTCGACCTTAAAGTAAAAGAATGATAACACGAGCGTTTGTCGTGTTGTCTTGCGTGCAACACATTGTCCAAAAAGGAAAATGTATATTTTTCTCAGACTTTTTTAAGTTGAAACCTTGAAACTTCACACACATTTGGGGTTTAATCGCCCCCATGCATGGTAAAAGTCTTGTTGACCCTTGTCAGATTTCAAGGTCACGGCTGGGTCACATGTGGTTCAGAAAACGGATGAAACATATTTTTTCAGAGATTTTTGAAGCTAGAACCTTCAAACTTCAAACAACGCTTTTGCTTAATGATTGTTCAACATGGAGAATTCAAGGTTGATCCTTGAGAAATGTGAAGGTCATAGCAGGGTCTCGTGTGGGTAAAAAAAAAAAAGGAAATTGTATTGAACTTCAATTTATATAAAACCAAAGTCTGGTTGATCTGTTTTAAGATTTAAGGTCAAATCTGTTATTTAAGGTCAAATCAAATAGAAATGTGTTGATGCTTAAATCTTTGAAACTTCCAACAGGTTTGAGGTTTGACAACTTCTGGACTTTGAAATCTGGTATGGTTGATCCTGGTAATATTAATTGGTCAAAACATCAAGATCAACAATTATAAAATAAGCACTTTCACCAATGTCAAGTGAGCAATAGCAGCAAACGTGAGTCTTATAAAGATTATCACTTTTTGTGTGACCTCAACTTGACCCCTCTGAATGCTCTCAATCATGGAAATTTACTATCCTTGGCACAAAGGGTCAAAAATCCAAAAAATAAGCCCTTAAAAAAATATGCCCATATTTTTGAAAATATGCCCATATTTTTGAAAATAAGCCCATAATTTTGAAAATAAGCCCTTATTTCTATAAATAAGGCCTTATTTTAGAAATAAGGCCTTAAATATTTACAGCCATAAGGAAATAAGGGCATAATGAAATAAGGCCTTATTTCTGTTAAGGCCTTACGGAAATAAGGCCTTATTTCTGTTATGACCTTAAAAAAATAAGCCCTTATAAAAATATGCCCATAAAAAAATAAGCCCTTAAAAAAAATATGCCCATATTTTTCTGCGCATCGCTACTGCGCATCCGGAGCTAGAGCAAGATCAAGATGATTGTTACACTGATATAAATCAAACAGTCATTTCATGTAAACAATGCTTATCTTGAGCGAACATACACCTCATCGGAAACCCCAATTCTCTCGCAATTTGCAATTTCAGCACAAGTTCTTCTCAAAAATTCATCACGATCTCTGAACCCCCCATTCGCCATGTTTGTTATGAGATCTCTGCGCATGAGCGGCGCAGCCGAATTCTATTCAGCTTCATGATTGGTCAAAAAAATAAGGCCTTATTTTTTTATGCCCATATTTTTTTATGCCCATATTTTTTTATGCCCTTATTTTTTTTATGCCCTTATTTTTATTAAGGCCTTACAGAAATAAGGCCTTATTTCTCGTAAGGCCTTATTTTCAAATAAGGGCTTATTTTTTTATGCCCATATTTTTTTAAGGGCTTAAAGATTTAAGGCCTTAATAATGGAAAATAAGGCCTTATTTTAGAAATAAGGGCTTATTTTCAAAAATATGGGCATATTTTCAAAAATAAGGCCTTATTTTTTTAAGGGCTTATTTTTTTGATTTTTGACCCTTTGTGCCAAGGATAATTTACCACACTTTGATTATAACCAAACAACATCAAAACTTTGGAATGTGTGAAGTTTCAAAGGTGTTGCTTAAAAGGCGTTCGTGAAAATGACAATTGTATGTGTCTGACTTCAATGCGACCCCGCTGCGACCTTGACGTTTGATTTTATCAACCAGACTTTCATCATGTGTGAATGACTTCAAACACTATAAAACTAGTTGAAGAAATTGAAAATTTTTCAAAGTTTAAGCCAGATGGCACTGCTGTGATCTTGAAATTTGACAAACATTAACCAGGCGGTCACCTTTTTTAGAAAATATCCTTAAAGGATCTTTAACCTTACTGTGACCTTGGAATTTGATGAGGTTTAATTTAACTTGCGTAGTGTGCCAAGTTTCAAGGCCCTAGCTTCAAAAACATATGAGAAAACCTCATTGAAAAATGTATATGTTTGACCTCAACGCGACCCTGCTGTGACCTTGACTTTTTCAACCAGACTTTAATCGTGTGTGAACATTATACACTAGAACTGTGTGTATTTTCAAAGCTCGTGCTATAAACGCGCTGAATAAATTGAAAATATTCCACATTTGGACCAGATGTGACCCCGCTGTGACCTTGAACTTTGACAAAGATTAACCAGCAGGTCACTTTTAATGAGGTTTTATAAAAATGCTGAAAGTATGTGAAGTATGTAAAGTCTAACTGATCTAGTATTAAAACATGTAAGACGTGACAACGACAATTTTCCAGTTTGCAAAGGAAATTTAACCTCGCTGTGACCTTGAAATTCAATGTTGTTTAATGTGATGTGCACCATACCTGGAGGTCATTATACTTTGGTTGTGTGCCAAGTTTCAAAGCCCTAGCTTTAAAAACGTGCGAGATAACCTTAATGCTATGACTCAGTGCCGTTTTGAATGATATAACGAACAAAATTATCGTTATTTGTAAAATCATTTGGGTAAATTTATCTTTTCTTTTCGTAATTGGGTTCCAGCATCTGTTGTCTTAACAAAAATCACAATATCAGTCGTGTTTGTCAACTTTTATTTTTTAGCCCCTTTGTCCGCTTTTCGTGCGCACCTTTTGGCACTTAGTCATATCCACATATCGAGGCTCTGGGAGTTACTTCCCTTGTTTTAGGAAGCAAATTCCCGGTCACCTTTCAAAATGCCGCCTAACAAGCGCTGTGCTTGGGGACAATGTAAAACGGATGATAGGTATCCTGAACGCTGTGTTGGCGTGAAATTCATCCCATTTGTGAAACCGGGAAAGCATCTGTACCATCTAGAT
>NC_090253.1:50330551-50353051 GCF_037325665.1 Littorina saxatilis | reverse complement strand
CCACAAAGAGATGAAACCCTGTGCTCCAACGCACCCTGACAGTGTTCAGACAACGAAAGGGTCTGAAACCCTTTGCTCTAAAACACTGTGGACAGTTTTAAGCAACAGAAGAGAGCTGGAACTAGAAACTAAAGAGGGTTTTTTCTCCACATGGTTCTCTCCTTCTTTGGATATGTGAGCCGTTCACTGCTTCTGTGTCTCTATGAAGCGTGTGTTTTTTTCACCCAGATGTAGCCTATCCCCTTCTTCAGCTGAAACTAGAAACTAATGGGTTTTTTTTCTCCACATGGTTCTCTCTTTCTTTGGCCATGTGAGCCGTTCATTGCTTCTGTGTCTCAACGAAGGTTGAGTTTTTCACCCAGATCCCTCTTCGGCAATTTGGGCCAGCACCTGCTTCAAAAGGCGCTCGTCCCGGCCCCGCCTCCGTCTCTCCAGCAGCATGTTGATGGTGTAGAGAAAGGGGTTGAGGGCAGAGTTGAGCGGCAGCACCAGGATGGCCAGACCCACGCTTACCTCCCCTGGTATTGCCACGCCCCTGGCGGCCAGCAGGCCCAGCAGACCAATAGGGAACCAGCACAGGAAGTCTGACAGCGCCACGCTCACCAGGCGGCGTGCGATCCTCAGGTCCGCGGATTTCCTAGAACTGTCCGTCACCGTCACGCTGTTGGTTGGAACACAATGGTAATGATAATATTATATTCCATTACTTCATCTTCTTCTTCTTTTTCTTCTTCTGCGTTCGTGGGATGAAACTCCCACGTACACTTGTGTTTTCGCATTATTGGATTTTTACGTTTATGACCGTTTATACCCCGCCATTTAAGCAGCCATACACGGCTTTCGGAGGAAGCATGCTGGGTATTTTCATGTTTCTATAACCCACCGAACTCTGACATGGATTACATGATATTTTCCGTGCGCACTTGGTCTTGTGCCCGCGAGTAAGGTACTAGCAGGTCTGCGCATAAGTTGACCCGTGAGATCGGAACAATCTCCACCTTAACCCACCAGGCGCGGCCGGGATTCGAACCCACGACCTTCCGCTTTGGAGGCCGGCATCACATGAGTGAACGTGGGAGTCTAAGCCCATGAACAAAGAAGAAGAAGAAGAAGAAGAAGAAGAAGAAGAAGAAGAAGAAGAAGAAGAAGAAGAAGTAAGGGTGCGTTTTTCTCGTTCACAAACCTGGACAAAGCCGTAATGATTTACTAGGTGATCTACACGGGAGGGAAAATGACTTCAAACCAACTGACCTGTCCATGCTGTTGGCGCTGATGGCGGCATAGATGGAGGCCTGGCCTGCAACGATGAGGATGAAGAGGACAAAGTTGAGGACGATGATGACACCGAAGGCGTACTGCTGGCCGGGGAAGTCTCCGCGAGTGACGGGCAACGGGATGCAGATCCCCGTGCGGCTGTAGAATGACCAGTGTGACGTCACGGGCAGCAGGGGCACGGCGGCCATCACCATGGCGACGAGCCAGACGGCGGTGCATGTGAGGTGGGCGGAGCGAGTGTTGAAGCGCAGTGTACTCAGCGGGAAGCGCAGCACCAGGAAGCGGTCCAGCGTGATCAGGCAGATGATGAGAGCCGACACCTCGTTGGACACCAGCGACAGGTACCCCGCCACGCCACACACGGCGCTGTGCCTCCACCCCACGTCCTCCCACAGGTAGCTGCCCTGGTACATGCGGTCAGCCACCCCGATCACCGCCAGGTACACCCCCATCAGAAAGTCGGAGAGGGACAGGTGGGTGACGAAGACGCTGAAGCCCGACTTGCTGCGCTTGAGGTAGAGCGTTCTGACCACGAAGCAGCCCACGTTGCCCAGCAGGGCCAGGGCGGCGAAAATGGACAAGAAGACTCGGTACAGGTCAGAGCGAAGCAAAGACTCACACGACGACACTTCGTCAAAAGGAGCCCTGCAGTTGGCCAGGTTGAAGCCAGAGGGCAAGGTGGCCTGACAGCACAGCTTGTAGTTGTCAGCGGCCACAGACTGCAGCCGGTCCAGTCCAGAAAGTAGGTCACGCGGAAAGTGGGTCATGGGGCACCCTTTCGTGTCCAGAACGCGGAGAGCGGGAAGTGAGAGCAGGCCTTGTCCCGTGACGTCATCCACTCCGCAGTGAGAGAGATTCAGGGTGTGCAGGCCTGGGAAGATAGCAAACCTCTCCGTGTCCAGTGTGGTCATGTGCACGCCAGACACGTCCAACGTTCTCACAGCAGGGAAAGAAAGGCCTTTTGAATGTGCGTCAAACAAAGACTGTAGTGGGTTTTCAGACAAGAACAGGTGTTGAAGATTGGGCAGTCCGCGAAGATGACCTGCGCTGACGTCATGCAGGCGGTTGTGGCTGAGGTCAAGGCTGCGAAGGTTAGGGAAGGTCAGGTTGCCGACACTCTCAAGGCCGCACCCTGACACGCTCAGGTGGATCAGGTACGTGTGCTCAGTCACCCGTGACGGCGTCAGACCGCTGCCGCTGGCGTCAAGGTATCTGATATCTGGGTGAAGCATGTCTGCCGGGAAAGGAGCGTGACAGGCGACACTCAGTCCGTGGCACGTGCACCCTGGTGGGCAGGTGATATCACAGAACAGCTCGTCGTCGTGCTGCGGACACTGGGACACGCCGTCGCACACGTGTGTTGGGTGCACGCAGACACTGGAGCCGCGGCAACGATACAGACCACGACACGACACTCTCCCACACCCCGCCTCGTCCTCTCTACCGGGGCAGTCGTTCACGCCGTTACAGAGGAGGAAGAGGGGCAGGCAGTAGCCGTCGTCCGCACACTGGAAGTGTGTTTCTGGACACGGCGAGGAGGAGCTGTTCGCGTCTACCGACTCAGGTAATAGAGTGATGAGGAAAGGGAACTGGTCCTTCCCTGTGGAGGAGAGAGGGATGAAGTTGACCAGTGCGGGGGGAGGGGGAGAGCGGATGTTCAACTCAATCCTGAAGTAGCACTGGTCTTCGTCTGACCCGTCCAGACAGTCCTGCTGGCCGTCACACAGCGCTGATGGAGGCACACACTGCGACACATACGATGGAACCCGCTTATAAGCAAGTCCAGAGGAAATTATTTTTGTGTTCGTACATCCGAGTTTTTATATTTAGTCAAGTTTTGACTAAATATTTTAACATCGAGGGGGAATCGAAACGAGGGTATGGTGTATGTGCATGTGTGTGTGTGTGTGTGTGTAGAGCGATTCAGACTAAACTACTGGACCGATCTTTATGAAATTTGACATGAGAGTTCCTGGGTATGAAATCCCCGAATGTTTTTTTCATTTTTTTGATAAATGTCTTTGATGACGTCATATCCGGCTTTTCGTGAAAGTTGAGGCGGCACTGTCACGCCCTCATTTTTCAACCAAATTGGTTGAAATTTTGGTCAAGTAATCTTCGACAAAGCCCGGGGTTCGGTATTGCATTTCAGCTTGGTGGCTTAAAAATTAATTAATGACTTTGGTCATTACAAATCTGAAAATTGTAAAAAAAAAATAAAAATTTATAAAACGATCCAAATTTACGTTTATCTTATTCTCCATCATTTGCTGATTCCAAAAACATATAAATATGTTATATTCGGATTAAAAACAAGCTCTGAAAATTAAATATATAAAAATTATTATCAAAATTAAATTGTCGAAATCAATTTAAAAACACTTTCATCTTATTCCTTGTCGGTTCCTGATTCCAAAAACATATAGATATGATATGTTTGGATTAAAAACACGCTCAGAAAGTTAAAACGAAGAGAGGTACAGAAAAGCGTGCTATCCTTCTCAGCGCAAGTACTACACCGCTCTTCTTGTCAATTTCACTGCCTTTGCCGTGCGCGGTGGACTAACGATGCTACGAGTATACGGTCTTGCTGCGTTGCATTGCGTTCAGTTTCATTCTGTGAGTTCGACAGCTACTTGACTAAATGTTGTATTTTCGCCTTACGCGACTTGTTTTATGACGTTGGGATAAGTATGTGCGTTCGAATTATAATGTGCATATATATATATATATATGTGTTATCCCCTACTTGTAGTAGGGTTTGGGACATAGCACATTGTGGCCGCTGTTGTTAGTCTCGGCTTTCCCATGTGTGTGTGGGGCCTCAACACGTGGAAAAACCCACAGGCACTCGTCACGAGGTGGGCGGTGCCTATGTCTTGGCTGTCACTTGTGATGGACGGGGGGTATTTTCTCTTGGTTTATACTTAAGTAATAGTAGTTGTCTTTAGAGCGCACAGGCCCCGCCCACTTTGATCCCGACCCGATCTTGACGAGTGCCTGTGGAAAAACCCCACTTTTGGAAAACAATTAACAAATTGTCGTCGCGGTCACGTCAAATGTATCATTACGTCATTTATTTTAAACAAGGGACGTAATCGCTTCTCTTTTTTTCCCAAGCTGAACTGAGTGACTGGGAGTCTGTTGCTGTCTCCAATGGACAAATAATCGGAAATGGTAAAACATGTTTCCCACGCGTTTTAACATGTGAGAATCATATGCAAGGACATTTCACTGAGGAAATACTTTTGCAAAGTGAGTGGCAGTAGCTGAGTTACGGTGTTCATGGGCTTTGTGTGCTAATCAGTCTTACAAAGCAATCAATCAATCAATATGAGGCGTACACACAAACACAGACAGACAGGAATAGACGTACAACGTCCACACACACACACACACACACACACATGCACGCACAAACACACACACACACACACACACGCACGCAAACACACACACACACACACACACACACACACACACATCTCTCTCTCCCTCTCTCTCTCCCTCCCCCCCCCCTCTCTCTCTCTCTCTTCTCTCTAGTTCGTTCAAGATCCGTGGAATAAATACAGCAGCCGAGACGAATTTCTTAATTTACTGCGGTAATGTTCACGAATAAAATCTCGAACTGAGGAGAACCGTGGCAGTGTGTTGAAAATTCGGTAAAAATCATGGCAAACGCGATAACTTTGACTTTGAAATTCGATTCGATAAACCTTAGTTTTACGTACACGGGACATATAAATACAAGACTGGTTGCTGGCGGAGAGAGTTAAATTAAGTTGCGACACTGATTTTTAAGTTTAACACAGAAATACTGATTATGAGCTAATAAATATATAAAACGTCGTTTTTATCACACATCCTTAAAATAAAACATCATTTTTTTCCTCACTTTTTCGTATTTCTTTTAATCCGAAAGTCAGAATCACCCAGTGCTGTTCGTTGTGTCCGTTCCGGGTCCTGATTCCAAATAATTTTCATGACCCTGCAGAGTTCTGCAGACACAATGCGGCGCTGAACGCTTTTTCTTGTAATGAAGATGTTCAAAAGTACATGAACTTGCTCAGGGATTCACTCTTATAAAAGAGCGGAAATGTCGAGTAGAGCGAGGTTTAGAAACAACTTCCGGGAAAGGAAAAAAGTAGGCCACAACGTCAACTATGATGCACAGGACAAAGATTATTGATTTTCACTGGCTGGTTTATTTTGATTGCAAGTGTGGATTTTTTTCTTCGTGGTTAAAGCTATTGATCTATTCTTGAAAAAAAAAAAAAAAAAAAAAAAAAATATGAGGCGTATATCGCGCGTATTCCGTGGGTACAGTTCTAAGCGCAGGAATTTATTTTTATTTTTTATTTTTAATTTTATTTTTTAATGCAATGTATATCGCGCACATATTCAAGGCGCAGGGATTTATTTATGCCGTGTGAGATTGATTTTTTTTTTACACAATACATCACGCATTCACATCGGCCAGCAGATCGCAGCCATTTCGGCGCATATCCTACTGTTCACGGGCTATTATTCCAAGTCACACGGGTATTTTGGTGGAAATTTTTATCTATGCCTATACAATTTTGCCAGGAAAGACCCTTTCGTAAATCGTGGGATCTTTAACGTGCACACCCCAATGTAGTGTACACGAAGGGACCTCGGTTTTTCGTCTCATCCGAAAGACTAGCACTTGAAGCCACCACCTAGGTTAGGAAAGGGGGGAGAAAATTGCTAACGCCCTGACCCAGGTTCGAACTCGCAACCTCTCGCTTCCGAGCGCAAGTGCGTTACCACTCGGCCACCCAGTCCTTAGCAAGCCATGTGTACAGGTCCAAGTGTTTTTTCCCCACGTGTTTCCTAACCGGAAGTTCTGGTTCCCCCCACAAACCGTATACCCTTTACTTTGCGTCTATCAAAAACGATGGGTCACGCGGTCCTGCAAGTCGTAAATCGAGTGATTGAGAAGAAAAACAAGTCGCGTAAAGCTGTCGAACTCACAGAATGAAACTGAACGCAATAAAAATTTTCAGCAAGACCGTATACTCGTAGCATCGTCAGTCCACCGCTCGTGGCAAAGGCAGTGAAATTGACAAGAAGAGCGGGGTAGTAGTTGCGCTGAGAAGGATAGCACGCTTTTCTGTACCTCTCTTCGTTTTAACTGTCTGAGCGTGTTTTTAATCCAAACATATCATATCTATATGTTTTTGGAATCAGGAACCGACAAGGAATAAGATGAAAGTGTTTTTAAATTGATTTCGAAAATTTAATTTTGATAATAATTTTTATATTTTTAATTTCCAGAGATTGTTTTTAATCCAAATATAACATATTTATATGTTTTTAGAATCAGAAAATGATGAAGAATAAGATGAACGTAAATTTGGATCGTTTTATAAAAACAAAAATTTTAAATAATTTTCAGATTTGTAATGACCAAAGTCATTAATTAATTTTTAAGCCACCAAGCTGAAATGCAATACCGAAGTCCGGCCTTCGTCAAAGATTGCTTGGCCAAAATGTCAATCAATTTGATTGAAAAATGAGGGTGTGACAGTGCCGCCTCAACTTTTACAAAAAGCCGGATATGACGTCATCAAAGGTATTTATCGAAACAAAGAAAAAAACGTCCAGGGATATCATTCCCAGGAACTCCCATGTAAAAGGTCATAAAGATCGGTCCAGTAGTTTGGTCTGAATCGCTCTACACACACACGCACACACACACATACACCACACCCTCGTCTCGATTCCCCCTTCTACGTTAAAACATTTAGTCAAAACTTGACTAAATGTAAAAAACACCACTTACAAAATCTTGCTCAATAAAGAATCATGCACGCACAGTGACGAGCACACAAACCCAAACATGCACGCATTGGGAAGGCAAGTAATTTGGAATATAGTTTCGTGTGTGGAAAAGCAGCCTGCGCGGAACGCCATTCCAAATATAATTACCTTTCGAATTCATGAAACATCATTCAAGGACTATTACATGCTGTTTCTTTTACAAAACTTATAAGAAATATTATCAAGCAGCTGGCAAAATATAAATGTACTCTCTAATTATATTGAAACACATGATTATATATAATTCATGAAGGATTTTGTTTGTATACAAACCCATATTTCTCTATTATATATAATTTTCAAGCATTGCTAAAGAATCACAATGCATCTTAAAATGTCTTATTGGTTGCTTGACATGTTAATTATGGTAAATATGTCATTTGTACTATAGTGAAACTTATCTTTTATTTCTTCTTGTTTGTTACCCCTCAATGGGCGAGGGCCGGATGAAAAAAGCATGTATACATTGCGTATTCTGTCACCCTCGTAAAATAAATTTCAATCAATTCAATTCAATTCTCTCTCTCTCTCTCTCTCTCTCTCTCTCTCTCTCTCTCTCTCTCTCTCTCTCTCTCTCTCTCTCTCTTTCTCTCTCTCTCACTCTCTCTCCCTCTCTCTCTCTCTCTCTCTCTCCCTCTCTCTCTCTCTCTCTCTCTCTCTCTCTCTCTCTCTCTCTCTCTCTCTCTCTCTGTGTACCTGGGTACATCAGGTTCATATCCTGAAGACTGGTCTGAATCCATCATTCACCCTCTTCATAAAAAAGGGGATATTAACAATCCAGACAATTATAGAGGCATATCATTACTTAATATTTGCAGCAAACTATACAGCTTTATCATAAACACAAGACTAACTAGTTGGGTAGAATCCAACAACCTATTAAATTAAAGTCAAGCTGGCTTTCGTAAAAAGTACAGTACGACCGATCATATTTTTATTCTATTTGCTATGGTACAAAGACAGTTACTGTCACACAAAAAACTATACGTTGCTTTTATTGACTTCAAGAAGGCCTTCGACTCAGTAGACCGTACAAAGCTGTGGAAGGTGTTGCAAAGCAAAGGAATAAAAGGTAAAATATACCAAGCCATACTTAGTATGTACAACGTTGTTAAAGCAAAAGTTAGGGCAGGAGCAGAGGTCACTGACCTTTTAATGTGTCCGAGAGGCCTGAAGCAGGGAGAAATAAATAGTCCAATTTTGTTCTCACTTTTCATTAACGAATTGGCGGACGAAATCAAGCGAAAAGGACGACACGGTATACAACTTATCCCAGATTTTATTGAGATATTGATTCTCATGTTCGCAGATGACGTTATTTTGATTTCCGACACTGTGTGTGGGTTACAGAACCAGATAAACGTGCTATACCAAACTGCTTGTAATCTTGGCTTGACTGTTAATTTAGAAAAATCTAACATAGTTATCTTCAGAAATGGTGGTCACATTGCAGCGATTGAAAAATGGATGTATGGCAATATCGAAATGGAAACTGTGAACATGTATAAATACTTAGGAATTTACTTTTCTACAAGGTTGACATTTTCTCACACGCTGAACGATTTAGCGCTGCGTGCAAGAAAGGGTGTGATTGGTATTTTTAAGGTACTGTGGACTCTAGGAGAAAGATCACCAAACATATTCTATAAACTATTCGACTCCCAGATCCAGCCCATGCTCAATTATGCGGCAGAAGTCTGGGGCCTTGATGCAGACCATTCACCTATCGAAAAGGTGCATCTGTTTGCCCTTAAGAGGTTTCTGAACACAAGCATGAAAACACCAAACACACTTGTGTATGGAGAAACTGGCAGACACCCGTTATTTGTCAACACGTTTGTTAAGTCCATACGATTTTGGTTGCGCATCCTGAAAATGCCTAGTCATCGATTGCCACAAAAAGCTTATAAAATGCTGCTTTATTTACACGAACAAAATAAAAGAACATGGGCGTCATCAGTTTGCTATGTGCTGTACAAATACGGCTTTGACCAAGTTTGGATTCAACAAGGCGTTGGAAATGAAAATGCGTTCATAACGGAATTCAAGAACAGACTAGTCACATTATACAAGCAAGAGTGGATAGAAACAGTACAAAGTAAAGAACGATTCCTTTTCTATAGCACTTTCAAGTCAGCCTTATCTATGTCTTCATACTTAAATGACCTGAAGCACGTCAAAGCAAGAAACTGCCTGATTAGGTTAAGACTTGGTGTCTCGCCACTCAAAGTACATCGATTACGACACACTCGGTCGTCAACTGCTGAAGATTACTTGTGTCCATTCTGCGCAAACGAGACCGAAGATGAAATTCACTTTGTTTTGAAATGTCCAAAATATGCTGGTATTCGCGAGTACTACATACCTGCAAAATATTACAACCGCCCATCAAGCTTTAAACTGGCGCTACTTCTAGCGACACCAAACAGATCAATATTACTTAGACTTGCAACCTTCATCATGAACGCGTTTAAAATACGCAGTGAGTGGGGACAGTGAATATGAGATATTGCACGATCTTGTTTTATGTGTATGCTATTTTTGCTGCTTTCTGTCGAATGCTTAAAAAACAGTAATAAAGTTTTGTCTTTTTTGAAAACGTTAATGTGATGCTATGTATCAGAGATGCAACGATTATGCATATAACTGCTGGCAGATTTGCGTGTGAAAGGGCATGTGAAGGGATAGATGGAGTGATGAATAGATGGATGACGGATGAATGGTTGGACAGTCAGACGGTTGATTAGATGGATGGAGGACAGAGGGACATGAGATGGATAGAAGGATGGATGGATGGATGGCTGGCTGGATGGATGGATGGATGGATGGACGGAAAGAGGACAGAGAGACATGAGTGAAGTGCGACAGAGACTGGATTTTGTGCTGATGCTTACTGTCCTTTTCCAAACGTTTTGCTGTTGTAAATGCCTGTTTCCACAGTCGTCATGTCGACTGTCATTACGATGATGATGATTTATTTTATTATGATTAATATTACAATGATTATTTTTCATGAAGCATGAATGATGAAAATGTGTACACCCCGAATTGAAATGGGCCCAAGGCCCAATCAATAAACCATCCAGACTCCAGACTCTCTCTCTCTCTCTCTCTCTCTCTCTCTCTCTCTCTCTCTCTCTCTCTCTCTCTCTCTCTCTCTCTCTCTCTCTCTCTCTCTCTCTGTCTCTCTCTCTGTACCTGGGTGGATGTAGCACACTCTAGCGGTGTTGAGCCAGAACACGGAGCAAAGACACAGAAAGTCTCATCACTGCCGTCCGCACACTGCTGACGGTGGTCACATACCAAGCTGTACGGCACGCGCTGGGACCCCGTGCTGCACGTGAACATGGCAGGCAGTGACGTCATATGCAGTGACGTCACGGGGACCAGACATGACGCACGTGCAGGAACTCCCCAAACCTCGCTTTCCGCGTAACCATGGCGACCGACCCAACACGCGCTTTGCACGTCACAGGCCATGAAAGCATGTGTCAGGTGGCCTCCCGGACATGTAACAGCCGGAACAGGAAGTGACGCTTTTCCCGGAAGTGACACATGAACGATTGAGCTTTTCCTCTGGGTTTCCTTGTCTTGTTCTATATGTTTGGACAGACTATCTAGCTCGCACAAGATGTCCACATCTTGTATCTGGCTGTCACATGATGGATTAAGGCTGGCAACAAAGTCAGTAGATTCTTGTTTAATAATGCCGCAGAATGACCCAGGGAACTTTTTTGCTTTGACGAAGAAAGCCACCGTTCTGTCTGCCCACATACTAGTGTGCCTATATCTGTTTGGAAAAAAACCCAACGGTAAAACAAATTTGATTTTGCAACAATGTTTGTCATGTGATTTTACAAACAACGAAATCACTTTAATTAGGAAAATGTCTTAATTCGCTGAATATCAATGGGTTATTTCATACGTCAGATCGCGAAAGCCATATCTAGCATCATACAGAACTGTTCATAAAACTAAAAATACACTAAAGTCTATTTCTAAAACTAAAGTCTGTTTCAATGACTTGAGCAACTTTCAACATTATAAGTCGAGAAACAGGGCACTTTAAAAGACATTCGGTGCACAAAACAATTTTTGTGATCGCGAATCATTGTGTGAAGTTTCTGTACAATTTTATTTCATGAAGTGTACGTATTTTTCTAGCAATCGGCTTGTTCCTTGTTTTGAGCAAACACTGTTTTTGTGGTGCGCTACCTCTGTTTTTAAACACAATGGATCAAGTACACAGCGGCCATAATTCCTCGTTATTTGAATGAATTTCAACTTCAAACAAATTGTTTAAGAGTGAAGATTTAAAAAAAAATCAAGCATGAAGAATTTGAAAAAACCAGTTGGTTATACCTACATGTAGGGTAAGACAGAGGGCGTATCGTGCAGCCCTACGAATACAGAAGTAGGTGACCGTCTCTGGCGCAAAAAACCCGCTACTGCCTCCCACTCCTCCCGTGTGTTGAGCGAGGCCAGGTAACCGCCAAGTCGCTTGCACGCACTGTTCGAATCCCTCCATGACCGCGTGCGTCCTTCAGCGTGATCGTATGCGTAGCACCTAGGACAAGATAGTTGGTGGTCATGGGTAGTTGGATGTGTGTGTGTGTGTGTGTGTGTGTGTGTGTGTGAGTTTGTGTGTGTGTGTGTGTGTGTGAGTGTGTGTGGGTGTGTGTGTGTGGGTGTGTGGGTGTGTGTGCGTTGATGTGTGTCTGTCTGTCTGCGAGTAAGAGAAATCAGAACTCAGAAATAATATTGTATAGCCTACGCCAATTGACATATTACACATGATATTAACAGCTATTGGGTTTTCAGCGTAGCAATAGGGTCCGATATTTAGACGAGACAAGTATAATGCCGACGTGTCGAAGACGAGTCGCATTATACTTGTTCGAGTCTAAATATCGGACCCTATTGCTACGCTGAAAACATAATAGCGATTATATAGCTGTTATGACCTTGATTTGTTGTTCCAAACTTACAAAATGACAGTTTTTGCGTCGATGCGTTGATCTCAGGTTTTGATAGCAGACGCCGTTTCTTATGCGCATTAGTTTTGCGCAGGAGCCACACTGACTTTGGAAAATAACCTCGATTTGACAACACAGCTGTTAAACAGCTTTTTGTTATTTCATTCGTATACAACAACAAAAAGTTTGAGTTTTTCTAAATTTTGAACAAGACTACTTATGAAGAAGACCAAAACACAACATCAACGGAAAACTAGAAACAACTGAAGATCTAGAATGCAACAAGGGGAGAAGAAGAGAACAGCTAATCCGTACAACGCGAGCAAACGACAGCGAAGTTTTCAGTTTGGGTGAATGGTATCGCTTGTCTCGTCATGAAGCGAATTTTTCAACCTCAGTTATAAACGACTACATGAATGTTAGTGCCATGGGTTGTACATCAATACTTCAGAGGGGAAGTGGGGTATTTACGGTGTGGAGTTACGAGATAAGAAAGTCGGCCATTTTCGTCAATATGCTTTTGGATATTGAGAAAAATGGCCGACTTCCGTAGCATTATGCTTTGATAATCGGAAGAGCCCATCGAATCACAGCCCCCGAATTCCCCCACGTGTTCATCAGAATAGCTATATAGGCTTATAATGACAAAACCTTTCTGTCTGTGTCTCTGTATGTGTCTCTGTCTCTGTCTATCTATCTCTCTCTACACACACACACACACACACACACACACACACACACACACACACACACACACACACATACACACACACACACCTGTCGTCCAGTGTCAGATAATCTTGACCGCAGTGACCAGTGTAGAAACAGTTCGCCTCGTCCTCCCCTCCCTCACACTCCCTCTCCACGTTACACCGGAAGTGATCAGCAAAGGCCGGCCACTCTGCCACCGAACAGTTCCACAGGCCGCCATTGCCGCGAAATGGCTGTTCGGATATCTGATACCGAAGAAAATAGTGTTGCATGGTGAGATGTCTCTGTGACACATAGGAAAGTAAGCGTTCTAAATACATATGATATAAATATGTGCAATAAATTAAGTGAGACTTATTCATGACTTAATAGCCAGGCATCTGAGAGAATAACGAGCATTTAGATGAACAGATGTCAGTCATCCTCGTATCCTTGCATATCATGATGTCGTGTTCACTTCGAGCGCTTACTTGCCTGTGTTTCTCGGATCTTAAGATAGCATTCTTCCTCATTCGTTTAAGATATAAAGGTGTGTTGTAGTTTGGTCAGAAAACACTTTTGATATACTGCAATGTGTTAATATTTTTTGTAGGAAATAACTCAATATTAGGTTGTATACTAGCTGGCTGTGAAATAATCGCACCCCTTCGAAACAGTGAACTAAACGTGCCGATGATTTCGTCGATTCAAGCGATCATGGAATACGTTAGGTACCATGTGCACTGATGTTTCGTATTGTTTGTTGGAAACGACGCCATTGTCTTTCAATAATGTGCTTTTAAAATGCTCATTGTCAATGAGAAGCGACTATTTCGTTTTTTCGTTGTCCGGGGGCCCTGCAGCTAACACAAACAGATGTCAAGGTTAAACTTGTATTACCTCTGATATGCTTTGCAGTGAGGTAACTTCGGCACATCAATTTATGTCAATTCCTTGTTACTTCTATATAAATCTGAGAGCAATACATACTAACAGAAACGTCATCGTCGATACTGTCCGGGCGTACTTTTTAAGAATTTGAATTTATTTTAAAAATATAAGCAAGCTCGTTCCAATCACATGCACAGTGCTGTTGCTGCATTTATTGTTGTGCACGAGGAAGTCCCTGTGAGTCTTCGCCATGGCTAAAAGTAAACGTCCGGGGAAATGCAGAATTGTTTTGTAAAGAATATTGTTTCATCCCATTTTGAGAGACTTTTTACACACAAATATACTAAAACCAACCTTCAAACGTGTTTGGTTTATGAACAGGTCTTTGTTTGCAGCTGAAGTGCGCCTGAGTCTAGCCAAGAGGAAACAAAGAGAGAAAATAGTCTTGGGGTTTCCATAATCGTCATTTCCGTTACCGGCTTTTTTTTGGCAATTCAGAAACAATTTATGTTCCATCTTGTGATATGGTGTTCGCTCATATGAGCATACAACGACAAAATCATTAACAGGACCGTCCTGTGTCGTCTGGCTCTGTCGCGAGGCAAAATGCGAGCGCCCGTCATCTCCGTTACCGTCATCTCCATTACGGTCATCTCCGATATCGTCATTTGCGGATGCCGTTTTCGACGTGTTTGTTGACAAACTGCGTCGAGGATAGATCTAAAACATTATGAAAATTGCAAAATCATATATCGTTCGAAAGAGGAAGACCAATTCTAACCAATGGGCATGTGCATTCCTTTGATACCCTGTAATCTGCATTTGACTGAAAAAAGGCATGTTTTAATCTTTTCTTGCCTCAATGACCTGCAAGATGTTCAAACGTCCATAGATTAACTAACAGTCCAGCTTTTTAGCTTTCGTTCCATATATGTGACCCTCCACCACGGAATGAGTCGCATGTCACCTTTGCATGATTTTGATATTTGTACATTTTCCTGAAGAGTTTGTTATGCTCTATCCAGTGGTGACAATCGTTTTAGAAAAGAGCGAAAACTGTTTGAGTTATAAGCATGTGACTAAGGTGACTCTCACACTGTTACCAGACACCCCCCGGACTTATATTAAGCCTAGCGCAGAACCGCGCGAGGTGACATGCGACTCATTTCGTGGTGGAGGGTCACATATGGGGTTGTCTGTACGTATCTATTTTAGGGTGCCGCGGGTGTTATTTGTAAACAGACCGTTCGCAGGTTTCAAAAACGCCACTGAAAAGTTCAACCACGCGCGTTTATAGATCCAGTCACTAAAACCGTCGTATTTGCCCAAGCCTGCTGCGCAGAAACACATCATTACCACAGTTGTAAGGCTTGGCGATTGTTTTACAAGCTAGTAATATCTCGTTGATCTAGTCTGAGTGGATTGTGTGTATAACAGTGTTATATGAAATGATAGTTACATTATTGCGTCATATGTCAACTACAGTGTTTCAGTTGGTCATCTTACAATGTGGATCTAATGAAAACTAAAACTATTTTCTGCTGGGCATCTAATTTGCCATGGTGGTGAACAATTAAGCTAAGCAAAAACACCAAATGTCTTCAAAAAAGCCAGAAAGTGGTTTTCGTCTTTTTTTGAAAACCAAGTGGTCGCTACTTATTGAGAAATAGAGAATACTACATGGCTTTCTCTGTCGTACCAGATTTACACGAGTTTTGTTTTTTTAAATATTGAACTGCGAGCGAAAGCGAGCTGTTCACTTTTTAAATAAGCAACGAGTGTAAATCAGCAGATCAGCAGATACATTTAGTTCAGGCGTATATGATTTGATATTCAAGTAGTCGAATATCCTGAGATAATGTAATTTAAGTCAGCATACCCACACGCTACGTCGATCTTCTGTGTACAAAATTGGGCGTAACGACTGCCTGGGTACGTATATGGGCGTAACGCGTTTCTACCGTGTAACTTGAGCTCTATTTTCCTGATTGTGTGGGTTAACAAATCAGTCGTTATTGTTTGGCTCAATGTTTCAAATGGGCATCACTCTCCCACAGCAAACGGAACTCAGACAGAGTTATTTCCGGAACTCTTCTACTCAAGCCTAGTGGCCGTACTTAAACCCTATTTGTCTGGTGTGAACTTTGTGAGTTGGTACTGTTTTTATCAAATCATTCAGTAAACATGACGAAAAAAACCACCCACTGCGGACTAAGTCATTCAAATATCTATTCAATTAATTCGTTGTCGCGTTTCAATCATTGATAGCTATCCTCGTACAATAAACAACAAATGAGAAAAAACAAATAATAATCAGAAGAAATAAGTGTCAGAGAAGAAAGATTATCCAATAGCAAAGAATGATATTACTATCTTCTTTCCCAGACTGTCTCAAATTCTGAGTTGAAATAATATTTTTCTTTAAAAGCTATAGCCACAAGAGTGTGGGCGCTATGTATTTGGGTGTGTATTTAAGTGTTATTAGACGTCTGCACTTCTGACAGAATGGCTGACATGCTTTACGTGTCACGGTGTCGACACAGGGGAGGGACATGGATACGTCTCTAAGGCATCGTATACAACTAATTCGTATCGTCCCTGCCTGAATTCAAACTTGATTCGACGATCAAACATGTCAGTGCTCCACACAAGTGTGTTTGTTCCTTCTATTGTTGGAAACCTTACTTTTAAATATATTACCTGAAATACAACAGACGTTAAGGCCCCCCCCCAAAAATAGGTCTGTTTACGGTAACTTGGGCCAAAAAAATAGGGTCGGTAGGTCGGGATTTTTTTTTCTCCAAAAAACCATATTTTTACGTTATTTTGCACACAAAAAAACCAAAAGATTTTTTTTTTCTTCCCCCAAATGCCCAAAAAAAGTCTAGGGTCGCGCGAAAAAAATAGGGTCGGTCGGGTTACCGTAAACAGACCTCTTTTTATATTTAGTCAAGTTTTGACTAAATATTTTAACATCGAGGGGGAATCGAAACGAGGGTCGTGGTGTATGTGCGTGCGTGCGTGTGTGTGTGTGTGTGTGTAGAGCGATTCAGACTAAACTACTGGACCGATCTTTATGAAATTTGACATGAGAGTTCCTGGGTATGAAATCCCCGAACGTTTTTTTCATTTTTTTGATAAATGTCTTTGATGACGTCATATCCGGCTTTTCGTGAAAGTTGAGGCGGCACTGTCACGCCCTCATTTTTCAACCAAATTGGTTCAAATTTTGGTCAAGTAATCTTCGACGAAGCCCGGGGTTCGGTATTGCATTTCAGCTTGGTGGCTTAAAAATTAATTAATGACTTTGGTCATTAAAAATCGGAAAATTGTAAAAAAAAATAAAAATTTATAAAACGATCCAAATTTACGTTTATCTTATTTTCCATCATTTGCTGATTCCAAAAACATATAAATATGTTATATTCGGATTAAAAACAAGCTCTGAAAAATAAATATATAAAAATTATTATCAAAATTAAATTGTCCAAATCAATTTAAAAACACTTTCATCTTATTCCTTGTCGGTTCCTGATTCCAAAAACATATAGATATGATATGTTTGGATTAAAAACACGCTCAGAAAGTTAAAACAAAGAGAGGTACAGAAAAGCGTGCTATCCTTCTTAGCGCAACTACTACCCGCTCTTCTTGTCAATTTCACTGCCTTTGCCATGAGCGGTGGACTGACGATGCTACGAGTATACGGTCTTGCTGAAAAATGGCATTGCGTTCAGTTTCATTCTGTGAGTTCGACAGCTACTTGACTAAATATTGTATATTCGCCTTACGCGACTTGTTTTTTTTTGGCCTAACCTTGTGAAACGAGAAGAGAAGTTTGAATCCCGATTCTTCCTGATGATCCGTGTCACTGACAAATCTCACGAACAGCGCCCCAGCATTGTACACCTCTGGTAAAGGGACGTTAATGCCGCACGCTTTCAGCACTAAGTTCTCTGTCGAGTTGCCTCCCTTGTATATCTCCACAAAGTCGGTCTGTGGATGATTACAATAATCGTCAAGGAACCATCGTGTGCGCATGCGCAGAAAGCTGACGAGGATCACATGGTACAAAGGGGCTGAAATCTTCTTCCAGCTGTCCATGCCAGGAGGGTAGTGTCTCCCTGAGCGGTATCCCGGTGTTTGAATGAACCCTAAAACCACACTGTGTCAATGTAAGTCAAAACGCGGGAAAAACAGGGCAGCAAATAATGTGATTAAGGGGCCAGTACTACCTAGCGGAGGGTTGTTTGTTCATGCCAGTAGTAAACCACCTACATATATAGATAACAGTTTCAAATGTTGGCTACTGTTTCTTGACATAATGGAAATACTGTAGACACAAACAGAATTTCAAAAACATAATTAATAGCTGCACACACAAAATAATAAATAAATGTAGCCAAAACCGAAATGTCGTTTATTACCCGCATGGCCGTAATGATACAGGCCAAACTAATTATAGGAGGGTTTATGGCATTTTGCCAAGTTGTTCTGGACATAAGTCATCATGGTGGGAACCTCTAACAATGTGATAATCATTATTGAGGACATTTGCACAATTTTCACTTTTCGAGAATTTTTTGTGTCGATAATTACTACTTAAAAAAATTCCCATTTGAGTTCTGCTCCATTTTCTTTCAATGTTTTAGAGGTTCCAACCATGGGCATCCACACCAAAATCAACTGTGGAAAATGGCAACACTCTGTCTTTAATACTTTTTTTTTTAATCATTACATTAGTGACGAAAACGTGTCGATTTTGCGATTTCGTTGGCCAGATTGGCCAGATAGTCAAACGTCAGCACAGATACCCCCTTTTTAAACCCGTATATCTCGAAAGATATTATATTTAGATGCAAAATTCCAACGGATTCGTAAATTTCAGCCAATTGTACCTTAGAATAATACAAACTCAACTTTGAATGAAAAAAAAAGATTTTTTGTAAAAGTTCAGCTAGTCAAACGAAGTGCAGATGTGGATGGAGCAGTGAGTGCAGGGACGGGGCGGTGTGAGAGCACAACGGAACAAGGAACAGGTGTACAGAAAAGAAAAACATGTCGCGTAAGGCGAAAATACAACATTTAGTCAAGTAGCTGTCGAACTCACAGAATGAAAGTGAACGCAATGCAACGCAGCAAGACCGTATACTCGTAGCATCGTCAGTCCACCGCTCACGGCAAAGGCAGTGAAATTGACAAGAAGAGCGGGGGAGTAGTTGCGCTGAGAAGGATAGCACGCTCTTCTGTGCCTCTTTCGTTTTAACTTTCTGAGCGTGTTTTTAATCCAAACATATCATATCTATATGTTTTTGGAATCAGGAACCGACAAGGAATAAGATGAAAATGTTTTTAAATTGATTTCAAAAATTTAATTTTGATAATAATTTTTATATATTTAATTTTCAGAGCTTGTTTGTAATCCAAATATAACATATTTATATGTTTTTGGAATCAGCAAATGATGGAGAATAAGATGAACGTAAATTTGGATCGTTTTATAAAAAATTTTTTTTTTTTACAATTTTCAGATTTTTAATGACCAAAGTCATTAATTAATTTTTAAGCCACCAAGCTGAAATGCAATACCGAAGTCCGGGCTTTGTCGAAGATTACTTGACCAAAATTTCAACCAATTTGGTTGAAAAATGAGGGCGTGACAGTGCCGCCTCAACTTTCACAAAAAGCCGGATATGACGTCATCAAAGACATTTATCAAAAAAATGAAAAAAACGTTCGGGGATTTCATACCCAGAAACTCTCATGTCAAATTTCATAAAGATCGGTCCAGTAGTTTAGTCTGAATCGCTCTACACACACACACAGCCACACACACACACACACACACACGCACATACACCACGACCCTCGTCTCGATTCCCCCCTCTACGTTAAAACTTTTAGTCAAAACTTGACTAAATGTAAACAAGTCGCGTAAGGCGAAAATACAATATTTAGTCAAGTAGCTGTCGAGCTCACAGAATGAAACTGAACGCAATGCCATTTTTCAGCAAGACCGTATACTCGTAGCATCGTCAGTCCACCGCTCATGGCAAAGGCAGTGAAATTGACAAGAAGAGCGGGGTAGTAGTTGCGCTAAGAAGGATAGCACGCTTTTCTGTACCTCTCTTTGTTTTAACTTTCTGAGCGTGTTTTTAATCCAAACATATCATATCTATATGTTTTTGAAATCAGGAACCGACAAGGAATACGATGAAAGTGTTTTTAAATTGATTTGGACAATTCGATTTTGATAATAATTTTTATATATTTATTTTTCAGAGCTTGTTTTTAATCCGAATATAACATATTTATATGTTTTTGGAATCAGCAAATGATGGAGAATAGGATAAACGTAAATTTGGATCGTTTTATAAATTTTTATTTTTTTTTTACAATTTTCAGATTTTTAATGACCAAAGTCATTAATTAATTTTTAAGCCACCAAGCTGAAATGCAATACCGAAGTCCGGGCTTCGTTGAAGATTACTTGACCAAAATTTCAACCAATTTGGTTGAAAAATGAGGGCGTGACAGTGCCGCCTCAACTTTCACGAAAAGCCGGATATGACGTCATCAAAGACATTTATCAAAAAAATGAAAAAAACGTTCGGGGATTTCATACCCAGGAACTCTCATGTCAAATTTCATAAAGATCGGTCCAGTAGTTTAGTTTGAATCGCTCTACACACACACACAGACAGACAGACAGACACACACACACACGCACATACACCACGACCCTCGTTTCGATTCCCCCTCGATGTTAACATATTTAGTCAAAACTTGACTAAATATAAAAAGAAAGAAAAAAAAAAGAAAAAAAAACACGAAGTGAGATAATGCATTGCAACGTTCGGCAAGGGATTGATTTCCCAGAGTCAGCTTTGTGCAGACTCTCCTCGGTGGCCGAACACCCCCGCGAGCACGCATGCGCAGTGCAGATGAAGAACTGAAGCATGCAGGTACCAAAAAAGGACAAAAATGGGTAGCGCTGTATACTATATAGCAGCTGGCTTTTCCCAGTGCGAAAGCAGCCCGAATGTCCATGACGGTAACCTCACAGTTCTATATAAAATGTTATCCTTATCCTAAAATACACCATCCCCACCCCCTCTCTCTAGAATGTTACGCCAACCAAACACCGAAGGCGCGCCAAAAGAACGGGACCTAACTTGAAAGACGTGGTTTTCCAAACCCCGTCTTATAATATTCCAAATTCTATATCAGATGGAATAATGTAATTTTGAACAATCACTTCAATTATATGCACATGGATGTCAAGCCTGCTTCGAATTGGACGAAGCCGACTTCACGCAACACCTTAGGAGCGACATTACCAGAAGAAACAAAGGTTACTGGCTCACATTAGGGAATTATTCGGATAACACACACACACACACACACACACACACACACACGAAACCACGCAGGCACACACACACACACACGCACGCACACACACACACACACTCACACACACACACACACACGAAACCACGAAGGCACACACACACACACACACACACACACACACACACACACACACACACACACACTTAGTCAATGCTTCTGGGCAGACAACGGACAGTCTAACCACTCACCCATCTTCGCTGAAATGTTTCCCATCTCCAAGGCGAAGTCTAACACCTCGATCTATCAAATCAAATCAAATCAATTCAAATTAACGTTATTATCTCACATGGGGAAATTGCAGTGGTAGTGCATGTAACATATCACTACAACATTAGTATTATATTCAAGTATATGTACTAAGACATAACATTGTTCTCAACTAAACACCTCTCTGCATACAACGCTCTCGCTGTTAAGATGTAAGACACACATGTAAAAGAGTCATACACAAAAATACCATTATATTTCGCCTAAAAATCACAAACTACAATGTTAGAAATACACCGTTAAAATGTAAACGATTCATAAACACCAGCACTGTCATTCAATTCCTTATCAATCAACAACATCAGGAGAACATCATCAACTCGATTAATACCTTAAACAGCAGCATCAGAATCACAACAACATCAGTGTTTGTTTAAAGCCTCACTTCGCCTCATATGAGGTTTACAGAACGATGGAATCTTTCACGAAATAAGCAATTCTAATCTTGTGGAACACACTTGCACTAGCATTTAACAGCATTAAATGACTCAGTTCGTTTGAATGGCTATTTAGCATGCGTGAAACACACAGCAGTTCTCGTGGTTTATTCAACCCCTGAGCGATCGTAGACCCGTGTGACCCACTTTCCCCTTTTCACATACCTGATGAATTAAATCGTCAGTCTATGGTCTCAATTCGAATCGCTGTATCTGCAATAACACGTTAGTGTGTACCTCTGAATCTAAAATGCAACAAACGACTGCGTGTGCTACGATCTGAGCGGTGGCGGTTGACCGTTCACAGAAACTGGCAGTATGCAGACAATTCGTCTGCTTGGGCAAAAACGACCTTGTATGACGTGCTTCCGGGCTCCCTTTTTGCCAACTTTGAAATCTTCGAATTGTACTGATCTTGTCTTAGTGAAAAAAGGATCATTTTACGATTTAAGAATTTTTTTCTCACATGTTGTCAATGTATCATTTAGATGTTAAAAGTTAGTTCTAGCACCAAAACGAGGCTTCCGATTTGTGTTTATAATACATCCTTTTCTACCTGCACGAAACAAATTGTTTGAACATGTCTCATTGCACTCTCAACGGAAAGCAGCCAGGATGTTCACAAGCGGTAAGCGTTCAGACGGGCGCAGTGGCGTTGTGGTAAGACGTCGGCCTCCTAATCGGGAGGTCGTGAGTTCGAATCC
>NC_090253.1:50253051-50325551 GCF_037325665.1 Littorina saxatilis | reverse complement strand
CTGATAACTTCGTGTTTTGTGTCGTTTTCAATTATGGCAGGACTGTCGCCTTGACGGAGGGCCTGGACATCGTCTAGCCATCTTAAAGTCAAGGCAAGGGCACTTCAGGTCACATCTGATTTTGTAGCAGACTGTCGGGTGGACATCGTCTAGCCATCTTGAAGTCAAGGCAAGGGCACTTCAGGTCACATCTGGTTTTGTAGCAGACTGTCCGGTAGACATCGTCTAGCCATCTTGAAGTCAAGGCAAGGGCACTTCAGGTCACATCTGGTTTTGTAGCAGACTGTCGGGTGGACATCGTCTAGCCATCTTGAAGTCAAGGCAAGGGCACTTCAGGTCACATCTGGTTTTGTAGCAGACTGTCGTGTGGACATCGTCTAGCCATCTGGAAGTCAAGGCAAGGGCACTTCAGGTCACATCTGGTTTTGTAGCAGACTGTCGGGTGGACATCGTCTAGCCATCTTGAAGTCAAGGCAAGGGCACTTCAGGTCGCATCTGGTTTTGTAACAGACCGTGCTGTGTTTCTGGAGTGCAACTTCAAGTAGACATAACCAAGCTAAGAAAAGGTCACTCTCGCGGATAATCGGTTGTCTGAAAGACAGGGAGACAAAATAGCACGCTTTCATGTTGTGCAGTTAGGCAGTTCGAAGACGAACGTGTCGTTTGCGTCGTTTTGGGTATAAAAACTGACCTACGATTAAAGAACAGACATCGGCCTCGAGGTGCACCTCAATTTTGAAGAGTTAGTAGCCTTTATATGTTGAATATGTTTTCTTTAAAACATAATCACAATCATCAAGACTTGAAAAATAGAGTGCGCCTTGCTGAAAATACGATTTCGTGGTTCTATCGTTAATGTTAGCGTCCTCATCACTTACATTAGCACCAGAGTGTGCGAAAGACTCCAAAATACAGATGAAACACACCAACCTCGCTACTTCGGAGCCATTTTGAGCCATCTCAGTCACTATCTATTCTATCAAATGCTCATGTAAACTCATGACGTCAAAAGTTGTTCGAGTTTGCTTTCGCAACAATGTTCATCAGGTGGGTTAACAAACAATGAAACCACTACAAATCCAGAAAATATCTTAAAGGCAGAGTAAGCCTCCCGTAAACCATCACAGATACGGTCAGGCTTTTACACACAGTACAAACACCCTTTCATTTAAACACTCACCAATTGAGAACATCCTAGGTGCCCTCCGTAAAGAGCGAACAATTTTCAAAGAATTTATTTTTGCGTGGTTTATCTTACCCCTGAGCCATCGTGAACCCGTGTGATCCAGTTTTCCCCCTTTTCACAATGCAGTCGTCATAGTTAGTCATTTGAATGCGACTCGACGTGAGCTTATCTACAATAGCACGTTTTTTATGCACGAAACAACGGCTGTGGTTCACAAGAACTCTAGCTTTTGACTGTTGAGAGGAACGGCGATTTGCACTGATAAACCGGGCCGTCGTCTGCTACGACCCTTGCGTGACCCTGCTTCCGGGCTTTTCTTTTTTTAAACTTTCACAACTTCGAATTGTTCTGATCTTGTCTTGATGAAAACCGAATTCTTTTATGATTAAAGAATGTTTGTGTAACAAGCTGTCAATTTATTATTTAGATTTTAAAAGTTAGGTCTAGCGCAAAAACGAGGCGCCATTGTTCTTCAGGGCCAAGTCCACGAAAATAAATTCTTGGAAAATGTCTCACGCTCGACAGAAAGCAGCCAGGATGTTCCCGTTCGGTGAGCGTTCAAATGGAAGTATGCTTGTACTGTATTTAGACGCTCGGGGAGCTCTGTGATGGTTTACGGGAGGCTTACTGTGCCTTTAATTCGCTGAACAACAATGAGTTATTTCATACGTTATATCGGGAAAGCCATATCTAACATCACACATAATTGTTCATTAACCTATACATAAACTGAAGGCTTTTTCAAAAGCTATAGTCTGTTTCAAAGACTTTTAGCACCTTTCAAGAAAATTATTAGTGCGCAAAACAGTTTTCCTGATAACAAATCATTGTGTGAAACTTTCTCTGCAACTTTCTTTCATGAAGTGAATGAATTGTTCTGGCTTGGTCACACACCACAAATCAATAGCCTGGGTGGTTTCTGTGCTGGCTGGTTTCTGTGCTGGGTGGGGATTGTTTGACGGATTGATGTTGTACATTGACACCCTTGCCGTTGACCATCTCCGAGCTGTGTTCGATACACATACAACCGAATGACGACTGGTCACATCTGTGCAACGTTTTAGCAAATATAGCGGACACTATCAGATCAGACTTTTCGGCACCAGTTGCTTTAAAGCTGTGTTCTATTTATGACTTTCCGGCCGGGCTACGAGGTTGAAAATAGAGGGATGAAAATCATGTACAAAATTCATACCAATGTTTTTCCTCCTTTTTCTCAATTGGCGCAGTAGCCTAGTGGTTAGGACATCAGACACGAAGTCTCGAGGTCGAGAGGTCGAATCTTCGCCGGGACGTTTATTTTTTCCGCTTTATCTCTCTTGAAGATAAAATTATGATGTTTTGAGAGAGCAAACCGGATGTTATCCCTGCAGAATTCAAGCGTTGACTGAAGCTATCAGGGTCATACACGCCGTATAGATGGGGTTTCGGGTAGCGTTTGCTGTACAGAATTCTGTACATAATTTGCATCCCTATATTTTCAAACTCGTAGCCCCGGAAAGTCATAAATAGACCACAGCTTTAACAGTACCTGCTATTCAGACTTGGTCGTGTGACAGACGTTTTCTTCAACACAAGATTAGCTGATTGTCTAACGAAGCCGTTAGCCTGAGTTAGACATCAGCTAATCGAGTGTGGAAGAAAACTCTGTCACACGACCAAGTCTGAATAGCATTGATGTCTCACAGCTTCAACAGAGGAGAGAACTAAGGCCCCCCCCAAAAAATAGGTGTGGTTACGGTAACATAGCCAAAAAAAATAGGGTAGGTAGGTAGGCAATCACTTTTTTTTTTTTGAACTTTTTTTTCTAATGTGTACAAATTAAACCTACTTGACAGGGAAATAAGTGTGCGACTCGGGCGCTTTCGCTTTCATTGCGTTTTTTGCACTCGTTTTTTTTTTGTTGTTGTTTTTTTTGGACAAATGTAATAAAAAGTTATAGGATCGGCCCCTAAAATTAGGGTAGGTCGGGTTACCGTAACCACACCTATTTTTTTTTTAGGCCTAACACGTTTTTCGTACTCACGCCATGCAAAGATTTACCACGTCAGCCATGATTGTGGAGAGATCTACTTCTTTGACAAAAGTGACCGAACAACTATGAATGACGTCTTGGTATGTGTGAATGACGTCACAGTCTGTATTTGTTTTAAGTATCGCATTCTTTAAGCCGACTTTCTGTGTCTGCATGCGCGACATGTGTGCTTTGTTCGTGTTTTTTTGGTCTTATCTGTACACAACTCTGTTCTTCTAAATTCAGACCCACGTACAGGCCTCGTAAGCGAGCCACTTTTCAATGGCAGCTAAATTCACGTATGTGGTCTTCGGTCACTATCAAAATGGTTTACACAGGAAGGAAGGTATCAATAAGGCTCGGCTGAACAAAAACAATCCTTCTTTTGTAGGCTACCTCCAAACTGTCGGATTTGGGGAGGGAAAGACTTACCAAGTATCAACAGATGCCTGGCTGCAGATATCTCCACCATTAGATCACGTGACTCTTCTGAGCGTGCACCGGCTTGACCTCGATTCGCACTGGTTGGACCTTGTGGACGTGTACGCTGGAGGAACATCGGAGGGGGAGAGAGTGTGGAGGGTGTCCGCTACCTCCCCTCCCCGCCCCACCCTGTTGGACACACGGGAGATCCACGTGCACTTTAAGACTGTGCACAGAAGAACTGATCCAGACAACAAACACAGCGGGTTCCAACTGCTGTATTCTTATCACCCGGTGAGTGACACTGCTGTGCATTCAGTTTGCTGCATGATGATGATGATGATGATGATGATGATGATGATGATGATGATGATGATGATGATGATGATGATGATGATGATGATGATGGTGATGGTGATGGTGATGATGATGATGATGATGATGATGATGATGATGATGATGATGATGATGATGATGATGATGATGATGATGACGACGACGACGACGATACTTATGACGACGATACTTATGACGACGACGATAATGATGACGACGACGATGATGTTGATGATGGTGGTGAATGATGGTAACGCAGAAGGTGATGATGATGATGATGATGATGATGATGATGATGATGATGATGATGATGATGATGATGATGATGATGACGGTGTGCGGAACTGCCTTTTGAGAGGTACTCAAGGTATTTGGGTTAATCCTATAGTTTGGGAAAGTCGAACTAAACGAGTTAAGCGTAACGAAACACTTTTTATATGACAGGTAACCCGTCAGCCATCGCGTGTCAATGGCGGCCTGTGGAACTGCTCTGTGGCAGAGTGGCCGGCCTTTGCTGATCACTTCCGGTGTAACGTGGAGAGGGAGTGTGAGGGAGGGGAGGACGAGGCGGACTGTTTCTACACTGGTCACTGCGGTCAAGGTTATCTGACACTGGACGACAGGTGTGTATGTGTGTGTGTGTGTGTGTGTGTATGCGTGTGCGTGGGTGTGTGTGTGTGTGTATATGTGTGTGTGTGCGTGCGTGTGTGTGTGTGTGTGTGTGTGCGTGTGCGTGCGTGTGTGTGTGTGTGTGTGTGTGTGTGTGTGTGTGTGTGTGTGTGTGTGGACATATTAGTGTTGACACTGACTTGAGTAAAATACTAGAATGAATGAATGTAAAGAATAAATTTGATTGAGAATATAAAAATACCTATGAAAACGTAGGCGTGGAGGCCTTGAAAAATAAATAAAAATAAATAAAAATAAGGGTAGTAGCAACCTCCATGCAACTGAGGTTAAAAAAAAAAAAGGTTTTGGCATTGACTTGTGCTGGCTTGGGAAAGACGCATTCATTCATGCAATCCTCTTCCCTGTTGTCACTCAGATGTTACAGCTACGTGCGTTCAGAAGAATCGCTGTCGTGGACCGATGCCAACCAGCGCTGTATGACCCTGGGCGGGCACCTGGCCAGTCTGAACACGCCCCGTGAGTGGGACTCGGTCTCCCGCCTGCTGCAGGCTCGTCGAGACCAGAGTAGTATCTATATCGGGTTGAAGACTGCTCTCTCTGCACTGCCATTTTTGTGAGCGTTGGTCTGATTTAACCTCAACATGCATACTGCAACTTATGTTAATGATGATGTTGACGCATGCGCAATAGCTTCACTAGTTGTCGCGTGCTTGACTCGCTCGAACCTTTCATTTTTATATTTAGTCAAGTTTTGACTAAATATTTTAACATCGAGGGGGAATCGAAACGAGGGTCGTGGTGTATGTGCGTGTGTGTGTGCGTGTGTGTGTCTGTGTGTGTGTGTGTGTGTGTGTGTAGAGCGATTCAGACTAAACTACTGGACCGATCTTTATGAAATTTGACATGAGAGTTCCTGGGTATGAAATCCCCGAACGTTTTTTTCATTTTTTTGATAAATGTCTTTGATGACGTCATATCCGGCTTTTCGTGAAAGTTGAGGCGGCACTGTCACGCCCTCATTTTTCAACCAAATTGGTTGAAATTTTGATCAAGTACTCTTCGACGAAGCCCGGGGTTCGGTATTGCATTTCAGCTTGGTGGCTTAAAAATTAATTAATGACTTTGGTCATTAAAAATCGGAAAATTGTAAAAAAAAATAAAAATTTATAAAACGATCCAAATTTACGTTTATCTTATTCTCCATCATTTGCTGATTCCAAAAACATATCAATATGTTATATTCGGATTAAAAACAAGCTCTGAAAATTAAATATATAAAAATTATTATCAAAATTTGTTTTTCCAAATCAATTTAAAAACACTTTCATCTTATTCCTTGTCGGTTCCTGATTCCAAAAATATATAGATATGATATGTTTGGATTAAAAACACGCTCAGAAAGTTAAAACGAAGAGAGGTACAGAAAAGCGTGCTATCCTTCTCAGCGCAACGAATACCCCGCTCTTCTTGTCAATTCCACGTACACTGCCTTTGCCACGGGCGGTGGAGTGACGATGCTACGAGTATACGGTCTTGCTGCGTTGCGTTGCGTTCAGTTTCATTCTGTGAGTTCGACAGCTACTTGACTAAATATTGTATTTTCGCTTTACGCGACTTGTTTTTGTTTTACCTTCATTAGTCAAGTTTTGACTAAATATTTTAACATCGAGGGGGAATCGAAACGAGGGTCGTGGTGTATGTGCGTGCGTGTGTGTGTCTGTGTGTGTGTGTGTCTGTGTGTGTGTGTGTAGAGCGATTCAGACTAAACTACTGGACCGATCTTTATGAAATTTGACATGAGAGTTCCTGGGTATGAAATCCCCATATGTTTTTTTCATTTTTTTTATAAATGTCTTTCATAACGTCATATCCGGCTTTTCGTGAAAGTTGAGGCGGCACTGTCACGCCCTCATTTTTCAACCAAATTGGTTGAAATTTTGGTCAAGTAATCTTCGGCAAAGCCCGGACTTCGGTATTGCATTTCAGCTTGGTGGCTTAAAAATTAATTAATGACTTTGGTCATTAAAAATCGGAAAATTGTAAAAAAAAATAAAAATTTATAAAACGATCCAAAGTTACGTTTATCTTATTTTCCATCATTTGCTGATTCCAAAAACATATAAATATGTTATATTCGGATTAAAAACAAGCTCTGAAAATTAAATATATAAAAATTATTATCAAAATTAAATTGTCCAAATCAATTTAAAAACACTTTCATCTTATTCCTTGTCGGTTCCTGATTCCAAAAACATATAGATATGATATGTTTGGATTAAAGACACGCTCAGACAGTTAAAACAAAGAGAGGTACAGAAAAGCGTGCTATCCTTCTTAGCGCAACTACTACCCCGCTCTTCTTGTCAATTTCACTGCCTTTGCCATGAGCGGTGGACTGACGATGCTACGAGTATACGGTCTTGCTGAAAAATGGCATTGCGTTCAGTTTCATTCTGTGAGTTCGACAGCTACTTGACTAAATATTGTATTTTCGCCTTACGCGACTTGTTTCATTTGCCATGTGCTGGATTTGACGGCGAGCCCCGACTTGATAACCTTTTTCAGAGCGGAGTGATCGGCATGGTCGTCGTAAACACGTAGAACTGTGTGACGGGGGCCATAACAAAATCTACATCACGACTGTACTGCGCCCAGACCCGGCTAGACTACGCTTGTTTTGTGCAGTTCAAAATAACCGTAGGGAGAGCGTGCAGGTTAAGATAACTATCAACACGTTTTGCTTTTATTTTCTTAAAAAGTAATGGTAGCAGTCCAGTCGTCTGTCTTTCTCTTCATATTCAGGTACCGAGACGCCTGGCAGTGGGCGGACGGTTCCATGGCGTTCTACGGGAAGATCAGAGGTATGAGCGGCCCCACGTGCGGCCATGTTAACCTTCGTGTCTACAACTTCATCATTATGTTGTATTACTGCAATGCGCGCAAGGAGTCTCACTTTCTCTGCGAGATAGCTGAGACTGTACAAGCTGCGACAGGGATGGCCAAACATATGAAGCCTGCCATTCAACTGGCTTCTCTTTCCGACGTGACGCTGAGCATTCCTTATATCACGTGTCCGGGAGGTCACCTGACGCAAGCTTTCCTGGCCTGTGACGTAGCCAGCGCGTGTTGGGCCGATCACTATGGTTACGCCGAAAGCGAGGTTTGGGGAGTTCCCTCGCGTGCGTCATGCCCGGTCCCCGTGACGTCACTCCCAGTGAAGTCACTGCCTGTCATGTTCACGTGCAGCACGGGATCCCAGCGCGTGCCGTATAGCTTGGTGTGTGACCACCGTCAGCATTGTGCAGACAGCAGTGATGAGAATTTCTGTGTCTTTGCCCCGTGTTCTGGTTCCATCCCAATACGGTGTGCTACATCCACCCAGGTACACAGAGAGAGAGAGAGAGAGAGAGAGAGAGAGAGAGAGAGAGAGAGCATACTGTTTTTACACCCAGAGAGAGAGAGAGAGAGAGAGAGAGAGAGAGAGAGAGAGAGAGAGAGAGAGAGAGAGAGACTTTCTGTGTCTTTGTCTATGTTCTGGCTCCACCCCGCTACAGCTTGCTACATCCACCCAGGTACTGAGAGTGTGAGGGGGAAAGCTGAAAAAAGAGAACAAGAGAGAGAGAGAGAGAGAGAGAGAGAGAGAGAGAGAGAGAGAGAGAGAGAGAGAGAGAGACTTTCTGTGTCTTTGTCTATGTTCTGGCTCCACCCCGCTACAGCTTGCTACATCCACCCAGGTACTGAGAGTGTGAGGGGGAAAGCTGAACAAAGAGAACAAGAGAGAGAGAGAGAGAGAGAGAGAGAGAAAGAGAGAGAGAGAGAGAGAGATTGTGAGAGAGAGATAGATTGTGAGAGAGTTTCTCTGTCTCTGCTTCAGGTTGTGGCTCCACATCACTGCAGTGTGCACATTCACCCAAGAGCTGAGAGAGAGAGAGAGAGAGAGAGAGAGAGAGAGAGAGAGAGAGAGAGAGAGAGAGAGAGAGAGAGAGAGAGAGAGAGAGAGAGAGAGAGAGATGGGGGTATCCGTGTCACAAAGTAAGCTGTGCACTTGTCGATAGAAAACAGGTTAAGTATCATTGGACACTGGATTTCCCATCTTTAAGCCATGTGACGTCAGAGGTCGACAAAACTCATATTTAGGCGGCCAGCCGAGAGTACAAAATAGTGCATGTTTGTGTCTGTTCAATCGTAACAACTAAAAGGAATTCTAACCAGAATCGATCGATACATAAATGGTTTTTTTTGGGGGGGACCAAAATAAGACATTTTACACAGATCGAGACAGTCATTGTTCACCTCGACAGCTAGCGCGGTCTCTAAGGAACGTCAACACTGACTGTCTCGATCTGTGTAAAATGTCATATTTTGGTCAAAAATACAAATAATATATTATAACTGCAAGCTCGTCGAACGAGATCAACTTTAACAGAAGTGTTGCTTTATCCGCAGTGCGTAGAACATGACGCCTACTGCAACCGGCAACAACAGTGCGTTGACGGCACAGACGAAGCTGACTGCCCCGCCGAAGACTTCATCCTGATGGCCAACGCGGCTCCCCCTGCCTATATTAGCTATCAACAGTTCCGGGAACTGAGGTTTATAGCTGAACCAATTCCTACGTCGAATGTAGACGTGAACGGTACATTGCAGTGTGCTGACACTCACTTTCAGTGCCAGGGGAACGGGTACTGTCTACCCGTGTACATGCGCTGTAACGGGGTGGCGGACTGTCCGGCAGGGGAGGACGAAGAGGGGTGTGAAAGCGCTATGTGTCCCGGGTACTATCGCTGCAGAGGGTCCAGGGTGTGTCTGCACGTGATGTCCGTGTGTGACGGTGTTGAGCACTGTCCTCAGCAGGACGATGAGCTGTACTGCCAGCCTGTGTCGTGTCCCCACAGCTGCACGTGTCACGGGCTGGCCTTCACGTGCAACACGACTTTCCAGGCCGCAGAGTACTCTGACCTCCGCTATCTGGACGCAGCTGGCAGTGGCATGCGTGTTGGTCAATTGTACAACAACACTATGCTCATTCATCTGGGCTTCAGCCGTTGTGGAGTAAAGAGTATCGATAAATTTTCATTTCCCAATTTACGTAGTTTAGATCTAACCGATAATGTTATCAGTTCTGTCACAGTTTTTCAATTGCTCGGACTGGGGAACTTACAGGTTTTAATTCTTTCTAGGAATCCTATAACGTCCATCTTTTCAGCTAGCCCTAACCTGACTCTGACCTTACCTCAAGTTGAACTGTTGGATATAGGCCTATCCGGAGTTCCACTGGATGATGTGGATTTCAGTCAATTTCTCCCTTTTCCGAATTTACAAACTCTGAATCTTTCACACAGCAACGTACGGAGAATGCATCGAAGCGAAAACGAGTCTCTTCAAAACATCCGGGTTCTTGACCTTCGCGGCTGTCACGTGACCCGTTTTCGGTATGACGTCATGCTAGGTTTTGAGGCGTTGAAGAGGTTGCACGCCGAGAGCTACAAGCTATGCTGTCCGGCTGTTCTGCCCACGGGGTTCAATCCTACAGACTGCCAAGCACCCACAGACCCTGTGTCCTCCTGTGATCGTCTGCTGTCGTCGTCTGTTCACAGAGTTCTGTTGCCTCTCTGCTGTGGCTTGGCCTTACTAGGAAATGCGGTCATTGTCATTGGTAACGTCCTTGCGATCAGAAACAAGGCATTGACTGCGACTGGTGTGTTTACCACGCATCTAGCTGCAGGCGATGCTGTGATGGGTGTGAGTGTCGCCGTGCTTGCTGTTGCAGACAGAATACACCAGGGGAGCTATGTGTTGGCAGACACTGCCTGGAGACACGGCGTTGCTTGCATGATGGTGTCTTTCCTCTTCTTGCTGTCATCCCAGCTGACTGTGTCCTTTGTCTTTCTGCTCACCATCGACAGGATGCTTCCTTTGTCTTCCAAATCCCACAGATGTTCGTTCAAGCCGGTACCTGCACGTGGGATGTGCGTGGTGATTTGGGCGTGGTGTTTGCTTGTCGCGACCTTACCCTTGCTGCCTCCAGCGACATCTGGGGAGTTCTTCAGTCAGACAGCGCTCTGCATTCCCCTGCCAGTGACACTTGAACAGGTGGCTCAGCTAAGGGAAGCAACCTTCGTCGTCTTTGTTGTTGTTTTCAACCTTGTCCTGATGTTGTTGGCCGCTGTTGGGCTGGCGAGTATTTCTATCAGACTTCCCAACACGACAGCGCTGAATGACACCAAGAGCCTGTATAGCCCAGCCAACAAGACCACAACCGCTTGCAACAGTAACAGTCGCAGTACAACCCTTCCCGTTCCCAGCAGTGATCATGACCAGGGTTCGTCCAATACCACACACATCAACAGAAGAACGCAAGACTCCGACACCACCCTGTCTTCCAGTAACAAAATATCAAGCTACACTGCCGATGCCAGCACAGATAATCCCGACGTACTCAGACAAGCAACAACAGGCACAAGTGCGGAAAGTTCAGAAACCAACAGGCACACTAACCAAGCCGTTCAGCACATCCCGAGTTCTCCAGTCAACATCGCTCCTACCACCCGACATATTCCTGACTCAGGCAGCGCTTCCATGATTAAAAGATCTAGCCCTACAACGTGGACTCCCACAGGCCAGGACGTCAGCCTCGCCAGGCAAGTCTTCTCCTCCTGTGTGCTGAGCGTGGTGTGCTGGCTGTCGCTGAGCCTCCTGACAGTGCTGGCGTGGCGAGGGTCCTCTCTGCCTGCTGGTGTGCACGTGCACATCGTGGTGCTGGCCTTGCCAATCACCTCGGCGCTCCGCCCCTTTCTGCACGCGCTGGGGGTGAGGGCTGAGAACAGGAGGAGGGAGAGAGCAGAAAGGTGGATGGCCTACATCGCGGCACAGCGGCGACAGAAGGGAAGGCACTGAGGACGACATGTTGGAGAAGAGTACTCAGCTGAAAAGTTGGTTTGCTTACTGTGGGGGTGTGTTGGTGTGTGTGTGTGTGTGTGTGTGTGCGTGTGTGTGTGTGTGTGTGTGTGTGTATGTGTGTGTGTGCGTGCGTGCGTGTGTGTGTGTGCGTGGTGTGTGTGTGTGTGTGTGAGTGTGTGTGTGCGTATGTGTGTGTGCGTGTGTGTGTGTGTGCTTGCTTGCGTGCGTGCGTGCGTGCGTGCGTGCGTACGTGCATGCGTGTGTGCGTGTGTGTGTGTGTTGGTGTTGGTGTTGGTGTTGTCAGTTTGGTCAGCTGCCATTGTAGTTGTAGTCACTAGTGTCTGTTGGTCTTGATTGGTTTGTTTGACGTGATTATGTGGGCACAAGGGACAACGTGAACAAACGTGAGCATCGGGAATGTTCTGGACAGGGTTGTGAGAATGTGCAGCGAGATTGTGGGTGAGAGACAGATGAGTTTGACCGAGCTGTACAAAAGAAGAGTGGTGCGAAAGACTGGAATGATTACAAATGACAACGCGCATGCACTGGCCTAGTACTTTAAACGCTTAATTGCCATCGCGTGGACGGTTCCGCGGGCCAAAAAACAGAACTGTCAGGGCTATAGTAACAGTTGTATTCCATTGTCCATTACGCTTTTAAACAAACTGAAACAGTAATGTTTTTTGGTGATTCCGATGCAGCTGTTTTTGGTTGGGATTATATGAGGAGGAAGTTCTCCTGTTGTTGTTTTAGAGAGATTAAATAAGTGTTGGTGTTTATAATAATAATAATAATAATAATAATAATAATAATAATTGTCAGTAAGTACTGGTGTCACATGACTGATGTGAACCAGTTGATTGGCTAATGGCGATGCGCTAAAACTGTTAGCGCACTCTTGGAGTGCGCTAACTTTTCCACAGAGCGTATTCTTACGCCCTTTGCCTAAGCAAGACTGTGCTCTCATTATCAGAATTAATGAATGACATGTAGCTTATATTCTCCACAATACCAAATGACCATAAATTCCCTGCTTCTCAATTAAAGCAGAAGTGGGTTTTTTTCTGACAGATTGCATGTGCCTGTGCCAAAGTGCGGCTGCCACTGATCTAAAAATAGAAGCCGCTGCGTTTCATCTAATTCTCGCCGACTTGCATAGATTCTTCTCATATGCCGTGTTAGTGGCATGTAGCTTATCATCCGCATTACTAAATGATGAGTTAATATAAAATTCCCACCCGCTAGCAGAAAACACAAGTGTTATTCCGATAACGTACCAGCTAGACCAGTTTGGAAGACTGACTCGATCGACTCTGCCAGTGTCATTACGTAGCCGCACTGACTACACTGAAATACGACTGCATCAGTTCAGTAAATGAATGGTTTCCGAATTATTATTTCAAGGCAAGAACAATCGTAATCGAAAACGTGTAGGGTTCAGAACGTTCTTACCATATATAAGACTTATTACCAGCGTGCCTCGTGCGTGCAGACTCAGTCAGTGCAGACTGCATGCAGTGGTTTGATTGCCCTAGCAGACGACATAAACCCCACTCAGCAAATTAACATGTTGGGCAAATGTGAACAAAAAAACGATGGGGATATAATACAAGTAGGGTTCAGAGCATTCTTACCGTTCACATGTAGTACCAGACTCCCCGATGAGTAAAGATACCACACGAGAAACATGCCACATTTATTTTGGAAATGTGCTTTCCGTCGACCGTGGCAAGGGGCAAAACTCTGCACAGTCAATCTGTCGAAGCTCGATGAAGGTTTCAAAACCAAGAGCACAGTCCTTTCTCCGAGTTTAAATGAGGTCTCTATGAAAGATCATCACTTTTTAGCTTAACGCTACACTGGAATTTACCAACAGAAATTAAAACAAGAGTTTGCGTGTGACGAAAGCACGACACACTTGAGACAGCCCACACAAAAGTAGATCCAGTGACACAAACCTGACCACACAGTCACGCCTATCCAAATGCGCGTTGCAAAATGTGCTTTTTGAATCTTCTTTTTTCTCTGGCGGTACTGACAATATCGTTATTGAAACAATCCCAGTGCACTAAGGGATTTATAGAGCAAATCTCGAAAATAATTATTGAACTCAGCGCTATGCGCTTCGTTCAATAATGAATTTTCTCGATTTGCTCTATAAATCCCTTAGTGCACTGGGATGTCTCAATAACTTAAATAATAATAATAATAATAATAATAATAATAATAATAATAACGGGTATTTATATTATGAGTTATTTCTAATACGCTGACTGTTAGAAAATGATAACAAGACATGTCGAGAAAAAAGATATCAAGCATGAGCCATTTAGGCGAATGCTGATATCGTTTGTGAGACATGTCTGTTATCATTTGCTAACAGTCAGCATATTAGAAATAACGGTTTTATTACCGTTTAATTCGACCAAAAGAAATTTCGAAGCGACCCCGCGAATTAGACAGAACAGCCGCAATGGGAACTTGAGAGCTTCTACCTGATTATGCCTGTCAGTCAAAGAATTCTCGTGACCTGAGTCAGCCAATCAGAGTAACACACCTGACGTGATGAATATTCACAGGTCAAATGCCTTTGACACACAACAATCTCACAAGATAAACCATGTTGAACATGCGTTTCGGTTTCTTCGCTTTTTCTCGTTGAACAGAGAGCGACAGATTTAGAACCGACTCCAGACGGATGGGAAATGACGTAAAGATACATTTGATGTAAAGCGAGTGACGCAATTTCACTTGATTTTTGCGAACTTTGATCATTTAAGTTTGAAGTGAGCGGTCCGCAGTGCACACTCCGACGATGGGCGGTGCCTTGCTGTTCCGTAACGCACCCACCGACAAAACTCGCTTTTCGGTATTTTTTTTAGATAAAGAGAGTATATTCTGACAGCATTTGAAGTGTCATTCTTTTGAATAAATCACGCTGATATTGTTGAATTACATTTTTACTTTGTCGTGTTAATTTTTAGCGTGATAAACAAAAAGGGTCCCTGCCTGAACGTTATAACATTTAGAGGGTCACCTAGAATCCGTCCTGATTGGTCAAAAAGCCATATGGGGCACTGAATTGGTAATAAAGCGCCTTATCCGAAGTTCAAATCTGTTACATCTTAACGTCATATAGTTTCGATGTGGTATATTTTGTGATTTTTAAACGGAATTGAACGACATTTTTTGTGTATGACTATTTTACATATCTGTTTTCAATCTTAACAGCGACAGATGTGTATGCAGACAGGTGTTTTAGTTGAGAACAATGTTTATTTATTGTACACATATACAAATATAGTATTCAAATATAATATTAATGTTGTAGTCCTTCGTTTGTCTTTATGTTATATGTACCACCACTGCAATTTCTCCATGTGAGATAATAAAGTTATTTTGATTTGATTTGATTTGTTCTATAACTTAAACTTACTCAAAAGTATTGTGTTCTCGTACTTGTGTTCTGTGTCAAGTTTTCTTGTTCTGCTTCACACGCATTTAAACAAGGACAAGAAGTTACCGGTATATTCAACGACACGAGCTGGTTGAACGGTCACTGTGTTGATCAATTGAATGATATCAGGTTCATTGGTTAGCTCATTGATCGTTCCACCGTGCACGACAGGAGTTCCGTTTCAATGAACTGTGGACAGACGTCTGTATGAGTGGTCAGTGTGCCCGTGGGTTTGATTGACGACCACCACCGTGTAGGTCAATATGATTTCTACCGTTGAGTATTGTCAGACTGTCCGGAACCGGGCTGTGGAGCAGTCAATGTCTGTCTATAAAATCACTCAAATGACATTCGTCTTCTTCTCCTTCTTCTTCGTCCATGGGCGGAACCCACACGTTTACTCGAAGAGCCATATCGGTTGAAGGGTTGGTAAAAAAACTACAACATCGTGACGAGCTGCAACCAATCACAACACTCACATCATGGGTATTTCACACTAAATAGTTGTGATTCACTAAATGGAATATCAGAATTGATTTGAGTTCCACCACTGAAAGGGGTCCTGATTTGGCCCATATGGTCCGCTGGACCCAAAAAGCAACAGATATCAAATCAAATCACCACTGAAAACGTTGATAATGCATCATATGAAACCGAGTTGTTCTTTACCGTATAACCAGGTTCGTTGGGCTTAGTGTGTTGTAATACAACGAAATCCCACGAAGAAAACGTGAGGGACTCACTGACCTACATCACAGAAGCAGGCGAAGGAACACAGTCACTGGCTCTTTCTCTTTGCAATCTTGTGTACAGCTCTTGTTGAGCCTTTGTTCCAAAGGTGTAAAAAACAGTTTCTAGTTGATTCTAATCTTTTTCACAAAATACAGAGATATCATTCAATTCAAAAATGACAAGATGCGGCAATGCAGTCATACCGTTGAGTTCATACATTTTCCACTGCAGTCTCTTGATAGCTCTGGATGCCAAAAGTGGACGAAGATTTGAGAGACTCATCCAAGGTTTAAGAGGTCGAGCTTAGAACATTTAAGTAGATCGAGTGAACTGACTGGTGTTTTTGTTGTTGTAATACACCGCTGTGTTAGTTATGACTTTTATCAGGACAAAGGATCTGTCTACAATCATGTTAGTGTTTGCAAGATTATGATTTTTCTTCAGACACATGCGCTGCTGCTCGTAACGCTGGAGTCGTCATTGTCATATAATATGCGATATTAGCATTTGTTTTAAAAGTATTCATGACACAAAGGGGTTGTTGTAGTTAGTTTCCGTGTACCATTCAAGCAAGGCACTTTCACACACGAACGCGCCTGTCACAGAGAAAGAGATCTCGACGTAGAGAGTATACACATTTTTGCATAGAAACAAATCCTACGATCATTCTCATAACAAGTGATCAAATACTGCTATTTATCACGAGGAACAGATTTTGCACAGGGTAAATTACCTAGTAAACGCCCACCGCCTCCTTTAGAGCAAAACTTGTGCAAAAGGGAGATGGGCGTTTATACGGTAGTTGACGTTGTATGCGACCGGCTCGTCTTTGCGATTGACAACTGCCGCATGATGCACAATATGCTACTTTGAAAGGTTAACAGATAATGGCAATACAGAAAACATAAATAAATCGGCAAAACTCACGCAAAAACAACAACAGCACAACAACAGCAAACTATTGCGATACAATATTAGCCGACCACAACACGGACTTATCCCTTCTTCATACGTTTTTATACATACGTATTTTACTTTCATACCATACTGACGAAGGCAGTTTATCTGCCAACATATTGATCAAAACAAGTACCTAACCTGTCTTCTTTTTATATAAATGTTCTATGTATTGTATTTCATACATTATTTGTACCCAGACATTTACATGCTACATCTGCTCTTTTTTCTCTCTCTTTTTCCTTTACATTCACAGCTTGCCTCCACCACAGTGGTGCCTGTGATGAACAAGCCCCTCAAATAAATGGACACCTTGCTTGAAAAAAAATACCTCCTGTTGTTACTGTCGTTATTATTTTTTCTAAAATGTGCCTGTCAAGATACCCCACTTGCAATGTTCCAACACTCTTGGCTGGTCCAAATGATATCCTTTTACCACAGGCACCAGTGATACAGTAATGCCGCCGTTCCAAATACTCTGCAACGCATGTAACCCTAATATAACATGTATCCGTACATTACTTCTTCTTGTATTAAAACACAGCTTCGTCCACTGTTGACTTCGATCAACCATTGTTCTTGTACAACTTTGTAAACTGGCTTCGAATGTGGTTATTCAATGGCAGAGTTAATACACTTACAAGCCTCACATGTGTATTGCTTTTGCTGTTGAGTTAAGGTACAGTATTAAGCATAATGCTTAAAGAGGAAAGATTTGAGAAAAAACAATGTTTTCAGTTATAAAACATAATATTATACATACAGTAATTTCACGTTCTTTCGACCCAAGCTTAAAATAACTGTGGGGACCGTTGCACACACGTTTTCTGTTCGCAGGCAAAAAAGTCAAGTCAAGTCAAAGTCAAAGTCAAACAGTTTATTTACCAAATGCAAAGCACAGGATTTTGTTATGGTGTATGCATAAAACTTCACACTCCTTCCACACGCATATATCACAACAACTATGTACAGACAAAGTGTTCAATCTCACTGGGCCCACTACGTGTGCACACCAACCAGACAGTTCAAAACGGACTGGTTGTTCCTTTAGCACCAATCTGACAGGAGTAATCACAGGTTGCATGGATAAAGATAAATGAATTCCCTAAAAATCATATCTAAAAATATAGTCATCAATATAATAAATCCGAGTACATGCTAACACAGTTATTCAAAGGACACAACCCTTACATCTATTAAGATATTTCATTTAAGGATACTCGATCCATTTCAAAACTTTAACTGACACATATCACAGATCTAACAGATCTAAGAACGATCCACCATTGAGGCCGCAAGGACTGCCTCAGGAAAGAAACTGTTTCTGAAACGAGAAGTCCTGCTCTTCAGAGCGCGGAAGCGCTTGCCTGACGGGAGGAGCTCGAACAGATGGCCGGCTGGGTGAGATGAGTCTGCCACTATACCCCTAACTCTCTTTGCTAAACGTGAGCTGTACAGTGAGGCGACTGACGGAAGTTCGCAACCCACAATACGAGACGCTTGTCTGACAATGCGCTCCAGCTCTTCCTTGTTCCTAGCACTGGCACCGCTAAACCACACGGTGACTGAAAAACACAGAATGCTTTCTACAGTGGCCCTATAGAACTGCTTTTGGATGGCTTGGTTCAGTCTAAATTTCTTCAGCTGTCTAAGGAAGTGAAGCCTCTGCTGACACTTCTTGATGATGGGCTCTGTGTTTTTGTCCCATGTGAGGTCGCTCGAGATGATTGTGCCTAAAAATCTAAAGGAGTCGACCTGCTCAACACTTACACCGTTGATCTCTAAAGGGGTGAGTGCGAGTTTGTTCTTTCTAAAATCTACAATCATTTCTTTGGTTTTAGAGACATTGAGCTCTAAGTTGTTGTCAGAGCACCAGCCAACCAACTGTTCCACCTCCTCTCTATACACACTTTCATCATCGTTGGAAATCAGCCCCTCAACTGTCGTGTCATCTGAAAACTTCAGAACCAGCACAGATGGATCTGATGATACACAGTCGTTCGTGAAAAGTGTGAATAAAAGTGGAGAAAGCACACACCCCTGGGGTGCCCCTGTGTTCAGCGTGGCTGAGCAAGAGTATGAACCGTTCACCTTGACTACCTGTGGACGGTCTAAGAGAAAGTCTAAAACCCAATGACAGATGGACGGATGTACGTTCAGGGCTGACAGCTTGTCAAACAGCATGTGGGGGATAATTGTATTAAAAGCACTACTAAAATCGAGAAATAAGATTCTAGCGTATGAACGTGGCTTCTCCAGATGACGCAGGATGTGGAACAGACCTAGCGCTACAGCGTCCTCAACCGATCTGTTTGCCCGATAAGCGAACTGGAGAGGGTCACGTGAGGCACCAGTGCATGCCTTTAAGTAGGACAGAACGATCCGCTCAAAAACCTTCATGGCCACTGATGTGAGTGCGACTGGGCGGTAGTCATTAAGCTGGGCGACACGGGGTTTCTTGGGGACAGGGACTATCACCGACGACTTAAAACAGCGGGGGACAGAATGCTTCTCTAAGGACTCATTAAAAATGTCTGTGAACACGGGTGCTAACTGATCAGAGCAACACTTAAGAGCAGCAGTCGAAACACCATCCGGGCCCGAGGCTTTCCTGACGTTTTGTTGTTTAAACAGCTTCTTCACCTCCGCCTCCTGGACAGTGAAAGGTGGGATCAGAAGTGAGGGGTCATCCGGCAAAGAGGGACGATAACCTGGGTTTGGATTCTTCTCGTCAAACCTACAGTAGAAACTGTTTAGTTTATCCGGAAGGGTCGGGTCGTGATCGTCTGACGCTTCTGACTTTTTCTTGTACTGAGTAACCTGCTGCAAGCCCTGCCATACCTCACGGGGTTTGTTTGACGCGAACTGATCTTGAATCTTGTCCCTATACACAGCTTTTGCTTTACGGATCTCTTTCTTCACATCAGATTTAGCTAGCTTGTACAGATCCTCATCCCCACTCTCAAAAGCCCTGTTCTTAGCATCTAGCTTTGCCTTAACTGATTTACTAAACCATGGCTTGTCATTTCCATACACACGGACAGTTTTTGATGGTATACACATGTCCTCACAAAAACTTACATAGGAAGTCACAACATCCGCATACTCGTCCAGAGAGGAGCTAACCTCCTTAAATACCCCCCAATCCGTACAATCCATGCAACCTTTCAATGTCTCTGATGCTTCCTTCGACCACTTTTTGACAGTCTTAGTGATGGGTCGCACAGCCTTTAGTTTTTGTTTGTATGTGGGGGTCAAGAGGATTATTGCGTGGTCAGAGTTACCAAGGGGAGCACGAGGAGTAGCATGGTAGGCCTGCTTGATTGTGGTGTAGCAATGATCCAGTGTTTTTGTGTGGCGTGTAGGACAGTCCACGTGCTGGTAATAGCGTGGCATAGTTTTCTTTAGGCTCGTGTGGTTGAAATCTCCAGTGACGACCACCGCGCTATAGGGGAACGCCGCCTCGGCGGACTGCACGTGCGTTCTAAGTTCATTCATAGCAGCTGTAGCGTTGGCCTGTGGCGGTATGTAGGCAGCAATAAGGACCACACGCCCAATCACTCTTGTGTCAGTTCTCTTGAGCCTGCCGATTTTAGAAGCAGTTTAACCTTACTAAGGTTAGAATGTCAAACAGAATGAGGCAGAGCGATGTTAAGATATCAAATAACAAAAGGGAAGTAATCGCTCAATGCATACGACATGTGTAATAGAGTAAGCGAGAGTTGTACGGAACCTTTTCTCCTGGCACCTGAGAGAATAACAAGCATTGAAATGAACAAGCGACCCAGGATGAAAGTCGCTTGTTCATTTCAATGCTTGTTATTCTCTCAGGTGCCATGAGAAAAGGTTCCGTACAACTCTCGCTTTATATAAGTTTGCCCAGTGTGTAGCCTAGCGAAAACACTTTCGTCTTTTCTACTTGAAGCCCTCAAAGGAAAGGGCTTTGATAGCTCAGGGCGTTTCTTATATAGTTTATTTTCCTTGCAGGTGGACCAACGGTCTTGCCAGAGTTTTAAACTGTAAAAAATAACCTTCCGACGAAGGTCGGTGAAAGGAACACATTGCTCAGGAAGCGGTGGAACCGCCCATCGTTGGAAGGGGGAGCTAAAACCAAGGGTCGCTGATGGCCAGCTGATGTAGCAGAGTCGCGGGGCCGTGTTGACAAAGGCCGCTGAGAGCCAGCTGATGTAGCAGAGTCGGGGGGCCTTGTTGACTTGGGTCGCTGAGAGCCAGCTTATATAGCATGGTCGTGTCTTGTTGGCAAGGGTCGCTGAGAGCCATCGTATGTATCAGAAACGTGTCTTGTTGACAAAGGTCGCTCAGAGCCAGCTGATGTACCAGAGTCGTGTCTTGTTGACAAAGGTCGCTGGGTGCCAGCTGATGTAGCAGAGTCGGGGGACCTTGTTGACAAGGGTCGCTGAGAGCCAGCTGATGTAGCAGAGTCGTGGGACCTTGTTGACAAGGGTCGCTGAGAGCCAGCTGATGTAGCAGATTCGGGGGGCCTTGTTCACAAGGGTCGCCGAGAGCCAGCTGATGTAGCAGAGTCGGGGGACCTTGTTGACAAGGGTCGCTGAGAGCCAGCTGGTGTGGCAGATTCGGGGGGCCTTGTTGATAAGGGACGCTGAGAGCCAGCTTATATAGAAGAGCCGGGGGTGTGGGGCTTGTTAATAAGGGTCGCCGAGAGCCAGTTGATGTAGCAGAGCCTTGTTGACACGGGTCGCTGAGAGCTAGCTGATGCAGCAGGGCCTTGTCTTAAATTGTTGGCAAGGGTTGCTGAGAGCCAGTTTATGCAGCACAGTCGGGGGGGGGGGGGGGGGGGCTAGTTGACTTGGGTCGCTGAGATCGGGCCAGCTGATGTAGCAGAGTCGGGGGGAGGGTGCTTGATGGCATGGGCTGCTGAGAGCCAGCTTATATAGCAGATTCGTGGGGCCGTGTTGAAAAGGGTCGCTGAGAGCCAGCTGATGTAGTAGAGTCGGGGTACCTTGTTGGCAAGGGTCGCTGAAAGCCAGATGATGTAGCAAAGTCGGGGGATCTTGTTGGTAAGAGTCGCTGAGAGCCAGCTGATGTAGCAAAGTCCGGGGACCTTGTTGACAAAGGTCGCTGATAGCCAGCTGATGTAGCAGAGACGTGGAGCCTTGTTGACAAGGGTCGCTGAGAGCCAGTGACGTAGCAGACACGTGTCGTGTTGACACAGGTCGCTGATAGCCAGCTGATGTAGCAGAGACGTGGAGCCTTGTTGACAAGGGTCGCTGAGAGCCAGTGACGTAGCAGACACGTGTCTTGTTGACAAGGGTCGCTGAGAGCCAGCTTATATAGCATGGTCGTGTCTTGTTGGCAAGGGTCGCTGAGAGCCATCTTATGTATCAGACACCTGTCTTGTTGACAAGGGTCGCTGAGAGCCAGCTGATGTAGCAGAGTCGGGGGACCTTGTTGACAAGGGTCGCTGAGAGCCAGCTGATGTAGCAGAGTCGGGGGACCTTGTTGACAAAGGTTGCTGAAAGCCATCTGATGTAGCAGAGTCGGGGGGCCTTGTTGACAAAGGTTGCTGAAAGCCAGCTGATGTAGCAGAGTCGGGGGGCCTTGTTGACAAGGGTCGCTTACTTTAATTTACGTAATTTACTTCAAAGTGTGGGATTCCGATTACTTCAAAGTGTGGTGCAACAGGCGTCTTTCACTGAAGTTGAAAGCGTGTAAGCAGTTTGTAACACTTTGATTACTGACAACGGTGTGTGATGGCAGCTCATGGTCGATGCGTGCTGCCTTTTCAGTGACCTTTTTATGCTGCATGACCTTCATTTGGATGAGGCGATCCTTCCTTGTGGTGACTGTAGGCCGACCATAACATTATCTTAACTGTACTCTGCCAATTGCTTGAAGCCATTCCTTCAGTCCGATGATGTTGACGTGTGTTACGCGTGATTGTTCTGAAAAGTGACTATTACATGATTGTTCTGAAAGTCTACTATTTATTTCATCGTAATCATGTAAGCCCTCATACGTGATTGTTCTGAAAGCTTACTAATTTACGTGATTGTTCTGAAACTCTACTAAAGGTAAACTTGCTTCACCCGTGAAATGTTGTCAGATATGGAAAAATATGTATACCCCTGCCCAACGAAGTTGGAGAGGGGTATACTGGATTCACTTTGTCCATATCTGTCTGTGTGTATGTCTGTATGTATATGGAACAATATTTTGATACAATGATACTAAATCTTAAGTGATATTGATATTTATACCCCAGCCAAATGAAGTTGGAGGGGGTATACTGGATTCACTTTGTCCATCTGTCTGTGTGTATGTCTGTATATATATGGAACCATATTTTGATACAATGATACTAAATCTTAAGTGATATTGATATTTATACCCCAGCCAAATGAAGTTGGAGGGGGTATACTGGATTCACTTTGTCCATCTGTCTGTGTGTATGTCTGTATGTATAATATGGAACAATATTTTGATACAATGATACTAAATCTTAAGTGATGTTGATATTTATAACCCAGCCAAATGAAGTTGGAGGGGGGTATACTGGATTCACTTTGTCCATCTGTCTGTGTGTATGTCTGTATGTATAAGGAACAACATTTTGATACAATGATACTAAATCTTAAGTGAAATTGATATTTATAACCCCGCCCAATGAAGTTGGAGGGGTATACTGGATTCACTTTGTCCATCTGTCTGTGTGTATGTCTGTATGTATATGGAACAATATTTTGATACAATGATACTAAATCTTAAGTGATATTGATATTTATACCCCAGCCAAATGAAGTTGGAGGGGGTATACTGGATTCACTTTGTCCGTCTGTCTGTGTGTATGTCTATGTAAATGGAACACTATTTTGATACAATGAACCCCCGCCCAATGAATACAAACTCAACAAGTAATACGTTTCATACATTGAACATGTCTTCTTTATTGTTCTCAACTCAAAATTGAAATTAAATGTTCAAAGACAAAAATTATTTATAATCTTCAAAAATGTAATGATTCTTCTTGAGTATTCCCAACTCAAAATTCAAGTTACAGGTTCAAAGGGACACATAGAAACTTTTGAATTTTTCTCTTTGCCATGCTTAGGTGGCAAGGTCACCAAAATGGATCGAAAGGCATGGCAAAGAGAGAAAATGGAAGCTACTTTTTGCCCCTTTAAAGACGAAAGGCACAACAAATAATTTTCACAAATGAAACTTTTTTTTATGAACTAAACATTCAAGTGGAGAGGGGATGAGAGACGTGAGGAGATGTCCGGGGTTGCGAGATGGGTGGGGAGTGTGGGCTATAAAGTTCTTGCACGCGAGACAATATACTTCTTTTTGTGTGTGTGTGGAGGGGAGTATTTTGTTTATCAACTCTCTCTCTCTCTCTCTCTCTCTCTCTCTCTCTCTCTCTCTCTCTCTTCTCTCTCTCTCTCAATCTCTCTCTCTCTCTCTCTCTCTCTCTCTCTCTCTCTCTCTCTCTCTCTCTCTCTCTCTCTCTCTCTCCGTGAATATTTTTGTCATCCTAAATGTTAGGGGGGGGGGGGGGGGCAAAAAGACATGTTTCCCCCCCCCCACCCCAGGAACAGTTGGCCACCCCCTGCCCCCCCCCCCCCCCCGTTTCCGACGCCAGTACATACGCACACACACACCACACATACACACGCATGAAAGCTAAATTTATTAGCACATCTGTTTTTAGTGACACTTTTTTTTTATTACACAGCAACCACCAGGGGTAGGGGTATACATTATTATTGTTCCATATCTGACAACATTTCACGGGTGAAGCAAGTTTACCTTTTGTAGAGTTTCAGAACAATCATGTAAATTAGTAAGCTTTCAGAACAATCACGTATGAGGGCTTACATGATTACGATGAAATAAATAGTAGACTTTTAGAACAATCATGTAATAGTCACTTTTCAGAACAATCACGCGTAACAGACGTGAGACACTGCATGCAACACTCTGAACCACTTGCCTGGCAGAAACAACATCTTGAAGACATCAAACTGCCCTTGCCTTATCCAAGTCGCTCCGTATGCGTGATAAGGGCGTGTTCTTTCATTGCATTATTTTGTCAGTGCGTCATTTTACAAATACAAATTTGTGAGCTCATTTGTGACCCTCCACCACGAAATGAGTCGCATGTCACCTTTGCATGATATTCATATTTTTACATTTTCCTAACGGGATTTTTATGCTCTATCCAGTGGTGAAACCCGTTTTAGAAAAAAGCGAAAACTGTTTGAGTTATAAGCCTGTGACTAAGGTGACCCTCACACTGTTACCAGACACTCCCCGGACTTATATTAAGCCTAGCGCAGAACCGCGCGAGGTGACATGCGACTCATTTCGTGGTGGAGGGTCACATTTCATGTCTGGAACCCTGTTGTAGCACGTGCATGACTGGTTTTTGTCCTGGCATGTCTTGCACCTATTTCATAGGACTTTAAAAACTGCCCCCTTTGTGTAAGAAAACCTCACATTTTCCGCCTGTTTAGTATGACACAGTGACACTTCCTGCCAAAGATGTTCCCAGAGCAAGACTCACTGCGCTTTTGTTAATTCAAAACAGTGACAATTTAATAAAATTGTCAAACCCTTGATTTTTAACGAATATTTTAAAGATTGTGAATATTTCATGACCGGTCCTTAACTTTTTTTGAAGAGTATATGTGTGTCGATCGTCTGCTGCAGTTCTCGGTGCGACAGAGACACGAGACGGGTCCGGGTGTGTTTCGCACTATAGAAATATGCACCGGAGCGTGTCTCGTCGAACTCGAACTCGAACTCGAAAACTTTATTACCGAGGGATGATAGCATTAGGTCCATATGGTCCTTTCTTACAGCTAGTCCCTACTATAATACACACATGAAACGAAGAACAAGTATGAAGAATAAAAAAAGAAATAAAATAAAACACAATCATGTAGGGAAAAGTATAACAAAACATGCATGCAACTGAGGTCAAAAAAAAAAGAAGAAAAAAAAAAAAAAAAAAGGAAAAAAAAAAAAAAAAAAAAACAAAAAAAAAAAACACAAACAAACAAAATCAAAAGTGTGCTTATTAATGGAAGCATACTATACACTTTCTCTTTCACGCATCCTCACACACACTCGCACAAATTGTACACCGACTTAGTCGTTAGAGAGGTGCTTTCGGAGCTGTCTTTTAAAAAAAGATAATGACAGACATGACTTGATATTTACAGGTAGTGAATTCCAAAGGAACGCACCAGAATAAGAAAAACTAGTTTTAAACAAATCGATGCGGGGCCTTGACAAGGCAAGGTTGTTTCGAGTGTTTGAATAATATGACGGAGATGATTTGAAGAGTTGTATATGATATGTTGGGGCGTCCTGATAGACGACTTTATACATAAATGAACATGTATTATACAAAAGCTGCTTCTTTAAGCTTAACATCCCAATACTTTTCATCTTTTCCTTTGTAGAAAGAGATGGACCGGGCAGAACTAGTTTAGCAGCTCTACGCTGGAGCGAGTTCAGCTTCTTCAAGTGAACTTCACCACACCCGTCCCATACTATGGAAGCATAATCAATATGGGGTTTTATGTGGGCATTGTAAAATAGTTTTCTTGTGTCTAGATTAATAATGCTTTGTAACTTTGACAAAAGAAACAGGTTTTTAGCATTTTTTTGTGCAGCTTCCGTTAATGTGAGTCTGTCATTTGAGATTATTATCAACAGTAAGTCCCCGTAAACGGTGCTCAGCTACTTGCTCAATGGAGTGCTCATTTAGGGACAGACTCAGAGTCATTTCTGAAAGTTGATGTTTTTGGCGAGTGCTGATTATCATAGACTTTGTTTTAACTGGATTAATAAGCATACGGTTTGCAGAACACCACTCAGAAACATCGTTTAGGCTCTGTTGCAATTTGTCTTGAATTTGTGCAGGCTTTTCCCTGTTGCATGTAAGGTAGTGTCATCTGCTAACATATGACACTCAACAGATTCAGACTGTAGGTACAAGGGCAAATCATTTATATACATGCAAAATAATACAGGTCTCAAAACAGGCCCCTGTGGCACTCCACATTTCACAGTGCCCTGAGAAGAGTACGTATCGTGTACGTATACAGATTGAACCCTCTCTCTAAGATAAGAGTAAAAAAAAGCGATAGTGCTAGAACTTTTCAAATAAACTTTTAATTTCTGTAGAAGGATCTCATGATCCACGAGGTCAAAAGCTTTTTTTAGGCCCAAGAAAATATCACCAGAAATGTCTAACCTATTAATGGATGAGTACCATGAATCATTTAATCTGGCAAGGGCAGTATTACATGAATGTTGAGAGCGAAAACCAGACTGAAGTTGATGCAAGAGATTGTGGTCCTCCAAATAAGTAACCAGATGTTTCTGAACATGCCTTTCAAGAGGCTTAGATAATACAGATAACAAAGATATAGGTCTAAAATCTTTTAAGTTTTGAGAACCTTTTTTCTTTGGCAATGGTATGACTTTCGCTTTTTAAAATTATTTTGGAAAAAAATTGTGTTGAATACATAAATTATAAACATAAGTCAGAGACTCTACTATATAAGGAGTAGACACTTTTAATAATGTATTACTTATTTCATCAAGTCCGGAAGATTTTTTATTTTCTAACCTTGCTATGTACTGGCCAACTTCATGGATGGCCATTATCGGAATAACAAACGCATCCGTGTTTCTTACTTTTTCATCACAGAACATCTGCAAGCGTTCACAACAGGAATGTGGTTCTGTACCTGGAGATTTTGAGTGAGAATCTACCAGTGATTCAGCAACGGACAAAAAATAATCTTTAAAGTCGTTGGCTCTTATATTCTGAGGAATACTGCTATTTTTTTCAGGAGTTGCCTTTTAAAAACGTGTTGAGGGCGCGCCAGACTTTTGAAACATTTTTGCTGTTACCCACAAGTTTATCAAAATATGATCGCTTCGCGTTTCTCACAAGATTCTTTACTCTGTTACGCGCTTTTTTTTTATAATCTTCAAATAATTTGTCTGTCTTTAACTGGTCGCGATACGCCATTGCTTCGATGATATCAATGGTTAACCAGGGAGGAAGTTTAGGATGTCTTACTCGTTTCTGCCTCACAGGTGCATGTCGATTTACCACATCGATAAAGAGGGAATACCAGGCTTTAAGTGCCTCGTTAGGATCGGTATAATTGAGCACATAAGCAAAAGGTGTACAATTCAAATCATTAAAGAAGAGACCTTGATTAAAATGTTTAAAAGACCTGTATGAAATATATGTGTGACCTTTTGATTCTGCCTTGGGTAACTTCATCAATTTGGAACAGCTTACATGATCACTTACACTGTGAAAGAGAGTGAGAGCGTGCGTGCGTTCGTGTGAGTATATGTTAGAGAGAAAGAGATAAAACCGGGTGATTGTCCATACATACAAACAGACGGCATGTATTACTGACCCCCCCCCCCTCCCCACACCCCGTTGAAATGAACCTTGTGTGTTTAATCAATAAAATTACTTACGTCTTACCTCTCCTATATGTCCCCCTGTCAGTGTGTCTGTCTACCAATCTGTCTATTTGTCTGTTTGTCTCTCTGTCTGTCTGTTTTTGCTCTACTGTGTATTCCTGTCTGTCTGTCTGTCTGTCTATCTGTTTGACTGTCTGTCTGTCTGTCTGTCTGTCTCTCTCTCTCTATCTCTCTCTCTCTCTCTCTCTCTCTCTCTCTCTCTCTCTCTCTCTCTCTCTCTCTCTCTCTCTCCTGTCTTTAGGTGTAAGAGAAAGAGAGTGAGAGAGAGTGAGAGCGTGCGTGCGTTCGAGTGAGTATATGTTAGAGAGAAAGAGATAAAAACCGGGAGATTATCCATAAATACAAACACACGGCATGTATAATTACTGACCCCCCCCTCCCCACACCCCGTTGAAATGAACCCTGTGTGTTTAATCAATAAAATTACTTACGTCTTACGTCCCCCATCATTCTGTCCCCCTGTCTGTGTGTCTGTCTACCAATCTGTCTATTTGTCTTGTTTGTCTGTCTGTCTGTTTCTGCTCTACTATGTATTCCTGTCTGTCTGTCTGTCTATCTGTCTGACTGTCTGTCTCTCTCTCTCTGTCTCTCTGTCTCTCTCTCTCTCTCTCTCTCTCTCTCTCTCTCTCTCTCTCTTTCCCTCTATATCCCATTTCTCGCTCTTTCTTGCACTTACTCTCCCCTCTCACTCTCTCTCTCGCTCTCTCTCTGTCTCTCTCTCTCTGTCTCTCTGTCTCTCTCTCTAACTCTCTCTCTCTCACTCACTCGCTCTCTCTCTCTCTCACTCTCTCTGTGTCTCTGTGTCTCTCTCTCTCTCTCTCTCTCTCTCTCTCTCTCTCTCTCTCTCTCTCTCTCTCTCTCTGACTCTTTCTTTCTCGCTCCCCCTCTCTCAAGTCTTGTTTATTCAGGAAGCAGCCTCTGGAACGCTCTTCCGGACGCCCTGCGGCAATCCACCAACACAGATTCTTTTAGAACCAAATATTCTTTCCATTTAATGAACTCTATGAACAAATAAACTTGATTGGTATGTTTTCTTTGTATACAGTTGTTCATTATCGGAATTATGGTTTATTGTGACAAAATCACGAAGATTTGGCTCTGTAATACATTGTTTTGCTGAGCTAATGTATTGTTGGGTTACTTTCCGTTTATCTTCATTGCTTTACACCCAATTTTGAACACTACCTTATGATCTACAATGCTTCTACATAATGCGCTTCATGTACATAAACTTATATGTTCTACCATTAATGTTTTTATGTAACCTTTTTTTTCCCTAGTCATAGTTATAGTAAAATAGTTTAGTCCCTCTTTAGGGCGAGGGCCAGATGCAAAAAAGCATATCTATGCTTATTCTTGTCACCCTCGAAAAATAAAGATTTGTCATTGTCATTGTCATTGTCTCTCCTACACACTCTGTTCCTCTGTTTGTCTTCTGACAGTTTGTCTGTCTCTATCTTTCTCCATGTGTGCGAATGTCTGTGTGTTAGTTTGCCTGTCCTGAATGCCCCCCCCCCCCTCTTTCTCTCGCTCTCCCCTTCTCTGTTTGTCTTTTGTCTCTATTGGTCTCTGTCTGTCTGTCTGTTGTCTGTTTGTCTGTCTGTCTGTCTGTCTGTCTGTCTGTTTGTCGCTCTTTTGGAAGTAGTACCCAATATTGACGGACTGTGTGATGATATCTTCTGCTATGGTCTGTTCAGACAGTGATATCAAAATCGAGACAGGAGGTCGAGATTTTGATATCACTGTCGAAACAGACCAATAGCAGAAGATATCATCACACAGTCAGTCAATGTTAGATATATTGCTAATTCTCTGGACATTTTGTATTTACTGTGAAGAAATTACAAAAGTATTTGTCTCAGTTTTGGCTGTTCCATATCCCTCCCTCTGATTATTATTTCTTTTTGTTCACTCTTTTCTTGTAATTTTCAGTATTTAGAAATGTCTTTTCTTTCAAAAAGTCTTTAGTCACTTGCTCAACTAAATTCTGGGATCATTACATTTTCATATATATTTGTTTGTTTTTAAATTTAGGTGTTTTTGTTTTTGAAGTGGGGAAGCAATAAAGAGGTCGTCGATATCAAAACTGATATCGACGGAAATGTCGTCGATATTACTTTTACAATGAGCTCAGTTTTGCCCAATTGACCAATGGAAATCCACGTAACATATGAAATAGCAATATAGTCTAATATTGTATTGATTTCTTTAATATCAAAATCATTGAACAATTGCCGAGACTTGTTCAATGATGTTGATGAGAAGTCTGCGGCGGGAATCCATAGTCGTTATCAACGGTTGTGTGTTAACAGTGCGTTTTTCTTTTTAAATATTGTCCTTACATTTGCATTCGTAAGATAATACGTACGGTACTAGATGTAACAGATACAAGTAGCTCCGTTTTACACCGCCGATTCAAATGCAACAATTCTGACACACCTTGTCAATACATGTATTTACTTCATATGTAACGCCTTCATGATAATTAGCGCAGTCCTGATGCATTAAATAACACGATAAAAAACGCTCGCGCTGGACCCGAGTACTCGTGAGACATTCACACACACACACACACACACACACACACACACACACACACACACACACACACACACACACACACACGAGTACAGACTCATGCACACACACACACACACACACACACACAAACAAACACACACGCACACACACACACACACACAAACAGTAACACTAACACATGTGCACAAAATGAATCGAACCCGGATCACTTTGGCCATAGACTCTCTCGTGCTCTCTGTCTCTCTTTCACCGAGACCAAACCCTGCATTGTAATTTCTTTGCCAAGACCATTTCCTCACCCGTTGTTTGGCTTGCACTGAAATCATGCTTTTCTCGTCATTGCGTGACGTGTTCGCCGCCCAAGTCTGCCCTTTAGTTCAGGCTGTTCGCAAAGCGACCAGCCTCCCAGCGCAAAAACTCCCACCGTTAAGAGTGGCTTTTGTGGGTTTTTTGGGCATTTAGGTCCCAGGTAACATTATGAAGTTTTAATACGATCAATCGGACCTATTATCAAGTTAGTGTATCAACGTTTGAACGAACTGCGCCCAGTAGTTTCCCAGCAATAAGCTGTTAAGTCGAGACAGACAGACAGACAGATACACAGACACACAATTAAAGTCTGCTGGACCCTCATACTGCGTACTCGGGGATAAACAGACTTCAGGTTATAATGAAGAGTGTGTTTCGTTGATCTTATCCTATTTAAAACGTTTGATTGAATTGCAAACATTAACAATGGCCGTTCTGCTTTGGGAACAGTGGAATATCCGGACAAAGTGCAACTTAAAGTTTCTTAGATTACGTTCGCACCGTCGTCCTATAAAATGTCAAGGAGAAAATTATGCCAAAGAAAAAGTTGACTTGGTTTTCCTTCGCAGTCTTTGCATCACTAGAGAGGTGTAGAGAGAGAGAGAAAGAGAGAGGTAGAGAGAGAGAGAAAGAGAGAGAGAGAGAGAGAGAGAGAGAGAGAGAGAGAGAGAGAGAGAGAGAGAGATTAAATCAAATCAAATCAAATCATATAAAATCAATTCACATTTTATTATTGGTGGGCAGAGGAAAAACAAGTCGCGTAAGGCGAAAATACAATATTTAGTCAAGTAGCTGCCATTTTTCAGCAAGACCGTATACTCGTGGCATCGTCAGTCCACCGCTCATGGCAAAGGCAGTGAAATTGACAAGAAGAGCGGGGTAGTAGTTGCGCTAAGAAGGATAGCACGCTTTTCTGTACCTCTCTGAGAAACAGCTACTGGAGAGCATTGTGCGGACAGCCTCCAAAATCGCGGGCTGTGACTTCCCTTCCGTTGCCTCTATTTTTGAGTTGCGCTCAGGTCGAAAAGCAGGAAAGATTGTTCGCGACCCCTCCCACCCGGCAAACCACTTCTTCGAGCCTCTTCCATCTGGTAGGCGCTACAGAGCTTTGAAAGCCAGAACTAGTCGCTTTCGCTCTAGCTTCATTCCCCATGCTGTACTGACAACTCCTGTAGTGAAGACGTTGTAATATACTGTAGTTATAGGATTGGGAGGGGGGGGGGGTTCTTTTGTTACTTATTCCTTTCACTGCATTCTATTACTGTTCTCATAACTTGTGATAGTGGAAATATGTGCAATGTGGAATGGTCCTTAATTTTTAGGTGCTGGAGTAGTTCTGTGATGGTAGTAGTTTTGTGCAATGCGACTCTAGGTTCAGGTGCTTGAGTAGATCTGTGATAGTCTGTTAATACTGTTGTTTTAAACTGTCTAACTGGCTAGATTATGATTATATAATTTTATGTGATGATCTGACTAAATGATAATAATTACGTGTACTACTTACTTTTAAATGGATTATAAATTTTAGGTATTGTTCTAGTATTCACTAATGTTGTATTGATATTACTGGCACCCCTTTTAAACTGATATGGTTTTTACCTTTACAAGGCGACGATGTGAATTTGTGATGTAGATATGTGGCTGGTTATGTGTGAGTATGTAAATAATTGTGTGTGTGTGCAGTGTGTGTGTGTGTGTGTGAGTTGTGTCTGTGTGTGCATGACAGTGTAATGTACGTATGTATGCATGCATGGTGATGTGTGTCTGCATATGTGTCTGGTTGGTTTTTATTTTATTTTTACCGTGCCGTGCCAAGATGAAATCCTTTTGCAAAATTGGTGAATAAATATCTTGTATCTTGTATCTTGTATCTTGTATCTTTGTTTTAACTTTCTGGGCGTGTTTTTTATTGAAACATATCATATATTTATATGTTTTTGAAATCAGGAACCGACAAGGAATAAGATGAAAGTGTTTTTAAATTGATTTGGACAATTTAATTTTGATAATAATTTTTATATATTTAATTTTCAGAGCTTGTTTTTAATCCGAATATAACATATTTATATGTTTTTGGAATCAGAAAATGATAGAGAATAAGATAAACGTACATTTGGATCGTTTTATAAATTTGTATTTTTTTTTTTTAATTTTCAGATTTTTAATGACCAAAGTCATTAATTAATTTTTAAGCCACCAAGCTGAAATGCAATACCGAACCCCGGGCTTTGTCGAAGATTACTTGACCAAAATTTCAACCAATTTGGTTGAAAAATGAGGGCGTGACAGTGCCGCCTCAACTTTCACGAAAATCCGGATATGACGTCATCAAAGACATTTATCAAAAAAATGAAAAAAAACGTTCGGGGATTTCATACCCAGGAACTCTCATGTCAAATTTCATAAAGATCGGTCCAGTAGTTTAGTCTGAATCGCTCTACACACACACACACACACACACACACACACGCACACACGCACACACACACGCACACACGCACATACACCACGACCCTCGTTTCGATTCCCCCTCGATGTTAAAATATTTAGTCAAAACTTGACTAAATATAAAAAGTAGGTACACATTTGTCCTACCTCCAAAATATAGTGAACCTGGTCACATATTTACCAGGTGTGAATTCAACCGCACTTGTGACCTCACCTGGACCAGGTGCTCAAACTTGGAGGCATGTGTGTGAGTGTGATTGGAGGGGGGTGTGGTTGTGTGTGTTTTATGGGTGTGGGTGTGTGTGTGTGTGTTTTAAGTGTGTGTGTATGTGTGTGTGTCTGTGTGTGTGTGTGTGTGTGTGTGTGGACCGCGTGGTTGTGTGTGTGTGTTTTAACTGTGTGTTTGTGTGTGTGTGTATGTGTGTGTGTGTGTGTTTGTGTGTGTGTTTGTGTGTGTGTTTGTGTGTGTGCGGGCGTGCGTGCGTGCGTGTGTGTGTGTGTGTGTGTTTTGTGTGTGCGTGCGTGGGCGCGCTTGTGCACCGTGTGTGTGTGTGTGTGTGTGTGTGTGTGCTTCGCTTGTGTGTTTTTGTCAATGGCATCCCCTCTCTCTGTCTGTCTGTCTGTCTGTCTGTCTCTCTTTCTGACTCTATCTCTCTCTCTCGCACACACATACATTTACACACACACAGACACACACACACACACACACACACACACACACACACACGCACACGCGCGCGCGCACTCACACGCACTCACACGCACACACACACACACACACACACACGCACACACACACAAGCACATGCACACACACACACACACACACACACACACACACACACATGCAACCTATCCTTCATAGAGAAGGAGCTGAATTTATTTTCTTAAATAAACTATTGACAGTTGTAAGATAGACAAAATAGTGGGGCTCCTATGTTGCAAAATCATTCAAATCATGCAACAAACACCAAATTTAGCAAATATGAAGAGTTTCATGTGCTTAACAAAACCTGATACAGAGCCATCGCGAAAAATAAAAAAATGGGTAGTTTTTGAGTCACTTGAGAAAAAGTGACTCTATGTAATCGGTCAGTGTTAGTCTGTCCGGCCGGCCGTCCGGCCGGCCGTCCGGCCGGCCGTCCGTAGACACCACCTTAACGTTGGACTTTTCTCGGAAACTATCAAAGCGATCGGGCTCATATTTTGTTTAGTCGTGACCTCCAATGACCTCTACACTTTAACGATGGTTTCGTTGACCTTTGACCTTTTTCAAGGTCACAGGTCAGCGTCAAAGGAAAAATTAGACATTTTATATCTTTGACAAAGTTCATCGGATGTGATTGAAACTTTGTAGGATTATTCTTTACATCAAAGTATTTACATCTGTAGCCTTTTACGAACGTTATCAGAAAAACAAGGGAGATAACTAGCCTTTTCTGTTCGGCAACACACAACTTAACGTTGGGCTTTTCTCGGAAACTATAAAAGTGACCGGGCTCAAATTTTATGTGAACGTGACTCATTGTGTTGTGAATAGCAATTTCTTCCTGTCCATCTGATGCCTCATATAATATTCAGAACTGCGAAAGTGACTCGATCGAGCGTTTGCTCTTCTTGTTAAACAATTTTTCAAAATGGCCGCCAGTGTAAACGGTTGGGTATGTTAGGCATATTTCACTTCATGTGATTAACAGCAAATTTGGCGTAAATGGACATTTGCTTTTGCTTAACAAAACCTGATACAGAGCCACCGTGAAAAAATTAAGGAATCGGTAGTTTTTTTACAATTTTCAAAATGGCCGCCAATAAAAGGGTATTTAGGCATTTTTGATGCTACAAGACATTCTCTTGCAATAAAAACTAACACAAAAACAGTTTTAAACAAAACAATACATGTATTGTTGGTGCAGAGAATGATTGGACGCAACTAGCAGCTGAATAAAATAGTTTTGACTGTTAGTCTCAACTAGGGTTGAAGAATTTGTGGATAACCTAAACTGTGCAAAAATAAATATATTGCACCAATTTTCATACCAAAACGAAAACATTCATTCCTGTGCTGTTATATTCAATGTATGCTATTGAGGGCACTCAACTTGGCTAACTGGAACACTTTTAAGATAAAAGGTGGCCTTTACATGGGTTATTTGACCGCCGCCCAAATAAGGGTACCCCCAAAATAAAACTGATAAAAATGTAATGTATCAACTCAAAAGTCGACTAAAATTCATAATCGCTGTATTTCGAAAACGTTGTTTGTTCTCATGTGTTTACACAACTGGCACATTCCGGCAAGTGTCTATACTCAAAAGAAACTTTGGCAGTACTTGAAACAACCATCTGTCATATATATACATGCGAAGTCAAAAATATGTGGGATGTAAGTCAACAAACCTGTGGCAGTTTTTAAAATATTATTTCGTGAAGATTTGAAAGTGTACTCAAACGGTTGAACTACGCCTCGTGTGTAGACACACATTCCTGAAAGTTGCAACGCAACCCACTTGGTCATTGCTAAAATACATGGATTTTAGTTGACTTGGGTATCCCTCAAATTTGACACATAAACATCTCATCCGTGAGATCGACACATACATCAGTATGTACAATGGCACAACACTAGAAATATGCAAGATGGCGAAATAAAACAACCTGTTCTGGATGGATAATCAAGTTGACTTTCTCTTCGTATACAACAGTGACCCAGTTGTGCCTCAGGAATTGTCGTCGGCTTTTTAAAAGGTACCCGAAGTTTTTGTCACATCTCTTTGTCACGTCAAGGGTATCCTTATTTTGACGGCGTAAATGATGATGTTAAAAAAAAAATGTGCCAGATAGCGAAGATGCGAGCCTTTAATGGCATAGACAGTTTGAATAAAATGACACAGGAATAAATGTTTGAGTTGGGGTATGAAAATGGGTGCAATAATATTTTTGCACAGTTTAGATGCTGACAGTTTTCACAGGCATGCAAGCACATTTGCAGAGAGCTGTGCTCTGCAGTCCTTCTTAGCAGCATTTGCAGCGTTTTGTTGTACAGCTCTTCTTGCAGGCACACCTCATGAGTTCTCGGCACACGCTGGATACCTCTTGAAAGCTCGTCCAGAATAACTCCCACTTTCCAGCCTTGAACTGCCAGCCCACAGAGTTTGGAAGTCTAATAGGTAGATGGCTCTTCTCAATCTCATGTCCTGCAGCAGCACCTCACTTGTAAGGGGATTATGGTCAATTCGGCAGCTCTTTTTACTGAAGAGGTACCGTCTAGCACTGTTTACACCCAGTACGTTGCTGGTTTTGTCCTACAAATGTACACCAAAAAGCTCTTGTGCTGCCCTGTCAGTGGTACTCAGCTTACAAAGAGGAGCAGACAACCTGAAGAAAGTTTGAGTGACGTCTTCAAATGCTTGCCATACTTCCCAAGCCTTCTGATTATTGAAGAACGACATAGTGTCACAGCCTGTAAGGCTATGCAAAATGGGCAGACAGGGTGACTTCTCTTGGCCAATGGCTTTGGCAATGTGGCGATACACTTCACGAGCAGAAAAAACCGCAACACAGCTGGAATGAGAAGCAGACTGTCTGGCCTCCTCCACATCCATGGTGCAGGAAATCAGCCTGGGGTACCCTTCACACAAAAGATGAAAAGTGAAATTTTTATTTGAATGTATTTGAATAATGTTTACTATATCAGAGAGTTGGTCAAAGCCGGGTTAGCAAGTCTTCACACCACAGACCAAAATGAAAGAAAATTTTATTTCATGAATTCGTATAATTCTTACTGTTTCAGGTTAAAAAACAAACACAGTTTCCAGTGACCCAACTGATTCTGGAATCTTTCTGACCGCTACATTTATTCGCTTCAAACAGTCGCTAACAGAATGTTGACCATAGTGAGGGTTCGTACGTTAAACCCATCAAATTCACAGAGGTCGCTTACAAATGATGTGCAAACATGTTCCAATTAATACAAATAAAAAAATCTTACTGTTAAGATGTATTTGGTAACAAACCTTGATACAGTAGTACTAGTGAAATCAGCTCCCTTCTGTGGCACCGGAATAAATGCAGAACGCTTGTTCCCAGGAACCGGCATGTGGTGTAACTCTTGTATATATCCTGTAAAAATAAAATTCACACCAATGCACGGTCAACTTAGAATAAGCAAAAGGATGAGAAACAAGCAACAAACCAAAATTGTAAAACTCAAAGAGCGGTACCTCTTCATTTTTCAAAACCACTTATCTCATTTGGTCTGTTACCTACCGTCTTTGAAAGTTAGATCACAACACTGTAAAGACATGGGGAGTGGAGTGTTTTTATCTCCAGCTGGTCATCCTACTATCTGGCCTACCCTCACTCAGTTTTTGACTCTACCCCTCCCCACCTCAGCCGTTTAGAGACTTATGGAAGTCCTCAACGTAGGCAGGACTAATCATTTATCATACCATGAACAATCTCTTTCTCCTTGCCTTTTATTAAAAGTTCGTTTAATCTATTTAAAATCAGCAGCGTGGCGATCATGATTTCCTTACTTGTAATCAACAGATAGATCTAGATCTATCAGCATCACAATCCAGCTAATGAGCTATTGCAAGATTAAACAAAGTCTCTGCATTTCAGCGCTTCACCCGATGAATAACAGAACCCAGGGGAGAATTAAACAGTAAAATGATGTGACATTGGTGAATGGATGCGTATTCTTGAAAACTTACCTTCAGAAACGTTGTTTTCGCTCAAATCAAAACACGCAATGTTGCGGAGGCCGCCATCTTGAATTTTCATGCTGCGGATATATAAAATTCTAAAAACGATCAAATTAAATACCAGAACACAAAAATACACATACGAGTATTTATGTCATGCATGTGTTATCAGCAGACAACTTCTGGTGCATGGTAAACCATTGAATTTTACATTTGCTGAGTTGGGAATATTTACTGCTGAGCGCTTTTGGTACGAATTTCGTCTGCTGTAAATGCAGCCTTTTATTCCCTATCAAAAACAAAAAAACCGATTTCTGAAGTGGCTCTGTATCTGAAATCCCTTAAATAATTATAAAGAACAATATCACAAAGTATGATGTTTGTTGCAAGATGTGAATGATTTATGAGTGCGTCTGCAACATACGAGCCCCACTAAAAGGACTTAGACTATTTGCTTCAACGAACTGTTGAGTCATTCGCAGCTGTACTCTCGGCGGAGACGGTCGCAAGTGTCGATGCTCTGCTTTGCCGTGAGCTGTGTTCAATGACTGTTGTGTTTAGTGGCTAAGCCTTACCTGTGTTATAGGCCTCGTCGCAGGTGTTTGAATTTTGACAAGGGATTTGGCCTTTGGCCTACCACAGCAGATTTTCTGGACAGGATATTTCGTTTTCTTTCTTTGATTGTGGACTCCTGTGTGGTGCAACCATGGCATCGCAAGTACTGCCAGTTTTTATAAAAAACAGTGCTATTCCAAATGGTGACAGTGATCGACCTAAATGCATCGATATTTGTGTCGCGGCAGAAAGGGTCTCTGGGCGCGAGACGGTTCTCGGTGCTCAAAACATCAAAGGTCTATGGAGAATCTACCCGGCCTCCACTGAGGCTCGTAACACTCTTTTGGTCAAGGGACTTTCCCTCAGAGGGGTCTCTCTGCAAGTCGCAGGCACTAACCCCTTCATCTTGCGCAACGAAACTGGAGAAGAGAAACCTTCGACGAAAGTTTGGGTGGACGACATTCCTATATCTGTGGCCGATTCTGAAATCGAAACTGCCCTCATCAGGGTTGGAGTAGAACTCCGATCAGCCATCAAACAAGAAAGGGCCAGAGACGTTGATGGAAAACTAACCCGGTTTCTCACGGGGAGAAGATTTGTGTTCATTTCCACACCAAACACCCCACTAGAGAAAACACTCAAAGTCAGTTTCTTCACTGCCAAAGTGTATCACCGCGAACAAAACCAGAAAAAGACCGTGATCTGTTCAAAGTGTCTCGAGACGGGTCACCATGTCTCCATGTGTCAGGGGGACGTGGTGTGTAGATCATGCAAAAAAACAGGCCACAAGAGTGGCGACCCATGTTGTGATCTTGACGTCAACTCTGGTTCCGCCTCAGGAGACCAGCAGAAGCCAGAACAGCTGTCCGCGGCTGCGGGTAACAACAGCGAACAAAGCAGAAACTCAATATCTCACACAACTGACCGCGGGCGTCTTGGAAACCGCGCTCGCACCCAGAGCAGAAGTCGCTCCTTCACTCCCAAGCGGGACCGTTCTGGTAGCCCGCTAGGAACACCGACGAAGATGGCGAAGGTGGCCTCTCACGATGAAGAAGGCCAGGAGAAAGGCTGACCGACCGACTAACTGACCGACTGACCCAACGACGACGGCCCGGCTTTGGCTTACGGACTTACGTACTACGGCTCGGCGATTTCACCAGTTGTTTTATTAGTATTTACACTATCTCACTCCAGCGATGGCAGATGGTGTCAAAGCGTTCTCCTTAAATGTTAGAGGACTCCGGAATACATTAAAACGCAAAAAGATATTCAGAATGTTAAAGGAAAAGAAATATGACATTGTATGTGTGCAAGAGTCGTACATAATGCCCGAAGATGCAGAGCAGTGGAAGAAAGAATGGGGTGGTGAGGTTGTGTACTGTGCTGGTACTCGTCATAGTAGAGGCCAGGTAATACTGGTGAGAAAAAACTTTCCCCATGCATGGTCCACAGAAATAATTTCTGATAGAATTCTGATGGTAAAAGTTAACATTGGCACTAAAGAAATGGCTATCTTCAATGTGTACGCCCCGTGTAACTTAGCTGACACTAAACATTTTCTGACTTCTCTTTCAGATACAATTAGTGATTGTGGTTGTGATCTTAAAGTAGTCTGCGGTGACTTTAACGCAGTGATGGACAATAAATTAGACATCATCGCAGGCGAAAATCACTCGCCAGCACTCGTTAAACTGTTCAACGACTTTGTTACTGAGTGCGATCTATGTGACGCGTGGCGGGTGCTAAACCCTCTATGCAAGGAATTCTCCTGGTCAAGAATCAGCAACGGCAAACTAACTGCAAGAAGACTCGACTACGTGTTTTTGAACGATGCTGCAATGGACAGTGTGTTGGAAACGGAGATTTACTCTGTTCCCTCCTCTGATCACAGGGGGGTGCTTGTGTCTTTAAAATGTTCCGAAGTGACCAGAGGTCCCGGCTTCTGGAAGTTCAACAACGCCTTGTTAAAGGACAGTGTATTTGTAGAAAGAATGAATAACCTTATTGACTCTTCCCTTCGCACAGACACACCAGAGAGTGCTGAGAACCGGTGGGAATTACTTAAGTTAGAGATAAGGGACGAAACTATTCAGTACAGCAAAAACCTGGCAGTTTTAAAGAAAAACAAGTATTTGCTCTTACAAGATAAACTGGCACAGTGTGAATCATCACTTGCCAAACAACCGCTTGATGAAAATCTGCTTCGTAATCGCGAGGCACTGAAGTTTCAACTGGAAGTCTTTGAGCATGAACGCTTAAAAAGTGCCCAAACACGATCTAGAATGAAATGGATTGATGAAGGGGAAAAAAATACAAAGTACTTTTTAAACCTTGAAAAATCTCGAGCCAGTGCAAAATTGTTTCCCAGCATCAAGCTTGATAATGGCGATGTATTAGTCGATCAGTTTGACATACTGCAGGCTCAAAAACACTACTTTGAAAACAAATATGCGTACAGTGACAATAGCATCAACATTGATAACGATACAGATTCTTTTTTGCAAAATTGTGAAACCCCTCGTCTGACAGAGGAGGAGAAGAAAGTTTGTGAAGGTGAAATAAGTGTTGAAGAGGCCTCTAGGGCGCTAAGTAAGTTAAATAACGGCTCATCTCCTGGCACTGACGGTCTTACAACTGAATTTCTGAAATTTTTCTGGGTCAAGCTAAAGGGCCTTGTTGTTCACTCCTATAATGCGTCGTTTCAAAACGGTCACTTGTCGCACTCACAAACGGCGGCTGTGTTAACCCTTATTCATAAAGGGAAAAACCTCCCGAAAGACAAACTCTCAAACTGGAGGCCAATTTCACTGACAAATGCAGATTACAAAGTGTTAGCAAAATGTTTAGCGAATCGACTATGTACTGTTATAGATAGCGTTGTACACGAGGACCAGTCGGGTTATATAAAAGGTCGGAACGTTAGTACTCATATAAGAACAATTGATGATGTAATTGAATATTTCAGACTTAAAGAAAAACCTGGTGTACTATTAGCACTCGATTTTCAGGCTGCTTTTGACTCTATTTCCAAAAAATACATGCTTAGTGCCTTTAGAAGGCTGGGCTTCGGTCTAGACTTTGTTCAGTGGGTCCAAGTTCTTTTTGCTAATACAAGAAGTTGTATTGGCTATAACGGGTGGCTTTCCGAAGACTTTGAAGTGAATTCCGGGATTCGTCAGGGGTGTCCTTTCTCACCTCTGGCCTTCGTGATCGGTGTAGAACTTCTAGCGATTCGTTTTAGACAGAGTGTAGAGCTAAAAGGGCTAAACGTAGCAGACAACATATTAAAAGTATTGTTATATGCTGATGACATCACCATGTTTCTAAGAGACGAAGAAGACATTAACTGTGTTTTAGAAATACTGGAGCAATTTACTTTAATATCATGTCTTAAGTTAAACATGCACAAGTCCGAAATGATGCTGATTGGTTCCAAAAGAAATGAAAACATGGATGATTTTGGCTTTAAACGTGTAAACCAGATAAAAATCTTAGGAATTTACTTCTCAAACGCTAAAAGCGCACCCGAAATTGAGATGAACTGGCAAGAAAAAATCGCTAAAGTTAAAAGAATAATTCTAAACTGGGAAAAACGAAATCTGGGTATTCTCGGAAAAATCTGCGTAATTAAGAGTTTTTTGTTATCACAGTTTGTGTATGTGTTACAGTCCATCTGCTTGCCAGATAAGGTGCTGAAAGAAATCAACACTCTACTGTATAGGTTTTTGTGGAGGAAACGGGACTGTAATAAGAAAGCATTTGAAAAGGTGAAAAGGGTAGTAGTCAACAGTAACACAGACCAGGGCGGGGTAAATATGATAGATATCAAGGTGATGCAAGACTCATTCCTGTGTCAATGGTTTATTAAACTGTCGAGTAAGGATGTGAATGGCACGTGGACATGGATACCAAGAAGAACTTTTCAATCTTTTGGAAGGAACTTAGCTTGTTTTAGTACTACTATAGGAACAAAAAAATTCAAAGGCTTTCATCAGATTAAGTCTGTTTTTTGGCAACGTGTTGCCTCGACATGGCTAGATTATAGTAAAACTCCATGGCATGGATCGTTAAAAATAACGTGTCTTTGGAATAATAGTGGTATAGTCTACCAGAATCAGGCTATTTATTATCAGAAATGGGCTCAGAAAGGGTTTACATATGTGAATGATGTGTTGCACAACAATGCTATTATGCCATTTGAAATGGTAAATGAAATTTTAGGGCCCTCGCCAAATCTCTATCTGGAATACTTGGTCGTTAGAGCCGCTGTCTCCAGATACTTGAGAAACAACCCAGAGTTTGTGACATCTGATATTAACGAACAACACTATTTAACCTTTAACGGTACGAACCATATGACTGCAAACCTGATTAGGCAATTTATTGTAAAGACGAAGTATTCCACTCCCTGTTCTGTTTTATTTTGGAAAAATACATTTAATTTTGACGTCAATGAAACATGCTGGTCTATAGCAAAAAACGCAACAAAAGAATCAAGACTACGAGAATTGCACTGGAAAATTGTTCACAATATCTATCCCACAAACATTCTTCTACAAAAAATGGGACTGTCTGACAGTGAATATTGTCCATACTGCACACACGAAAGAGACTACATCGAACATTTTTTCTATGATTGTAGTAAAGTTAAGCCTTTATGGAAACACGTCGAAAACACTATACTAGATAAAACTGGTGTACGTGTTAAACTTAACGCAAAATCTGTACTACTTGGGGTTGTTTGTGTTGAAAATGCAGGCAACGTATGTCTAGATATCATTAACCATTTAGTTCTTATTGCTAAAATGTGCATTAGCAAATTTAGATACGGTACTCCCGTAAATTTAACACTCATGTTTGAAAATGAAATGAAACTTCGTGTTTCATAATAATAAAAAAAATAAATAAAAAAGGAAAAAAACAAAAAAATTAAAATAAAAAAATCTGTGGTGGTTTACATGCTTATTTACACAGGTTGGAAGATTTTTTTTTACTTCTGTAGACTTTGTATCTTCTTGTTGTGGCGATAAACCTCCATCTCCACATTGAAGCTGAATCTTGGTTTTTGAGCAGAGATGTTATTACTGAACTCTTCTCATCCTTTGTCTTTTGGGTTTTTCCACTATTGATGAAAAATGTCTCTCCTGCTTATAATTATTATATATTGTACATATGGTCATGCATGATATTATTAGAGAATAAAAAAAAATAAAAAAAATAAAAAATAAAAAAAAAAAATAAAAAAAAAAAAAAAAAAAAAAAAAAAGGCATGTGACCTAGTGGGGGGGGGGGGGGATGTATTATACCCCATGTAAAAGCCTGGCCGGTGTCACGATTTCATAAAAAAAAAGAAAAAAAAAAAAAAAAAAACTTATTTCTGTTATTAGGCTTAGGAGTTTGACAAAAGACTTAACCTATTCATTCACATTGGGGTGTTTTTGGGCATAACAAATGTATTGCCTGCTATGATTATGTTTTTATGTTGAGCCGTTGTTATTGTGCTGTGCTGAATGCAGTGGTTGGTTTGATGGAACAATTTTTAGTTGGCATGTTTGTGTGTGGGTGTGTGCCAAGTAAATTTGCATACAATGATTTCTTTTCATGATTTGTCTTTCTTAAAAATTGTGAATTATTTCAAAAACATGTTGAAATCAAGTGAGCAATGTTCATTGTCATATGTTTGGTTTATTTATTTTTTCTTCTTCGATTTTTTCTTTCTTTTGTTTTTAAAGTTAAGTAAAATTTAAAGGTGAAACTTCTGACATCATTCACTTTATTTTTTGAAACGTTTAACAAATCAGTATTGCCCTGACAGACGCCGTTTTCGGAGGAAGCATGCTGGGTATTTTCGTGTTTCTATAACCCACCGAACTCTGACATGGATTACAGGATCTTTTTCGTGCGCACTTGGTCTTGTGCTTACGTGTACACACAGGGGTGTTCGGACACCGAGGAGAGTCTGCACACAAAGTTGACTCTGAGAAATAAATCTCTCGCTGAACGTGGGGACGAACTCACGCTGACAGCGGCCAACTGGATACAAATCCAGCGCGCTACCGACTGAGCTACATCCCCGCCCCACGGATCTATAGTCATTTACAACATAATTTCCACAAAAGGAGGAATCTTTAAAATTCAAACCCATCAGTGCCCTCACTGTCTTGCAGTCTGTTATGAACTGCTAATAGGTCATAGGTATATTATCATTTAAATATCTTAAGTCTAGCTACAGTGAGACTACCTGCTGTTTATTTTTTTTCATGGCAGTGAAAGACATAGCACTCAGAAAAAAGAAAGAAAAAATCTTTTTTTAAGTAAATCCCATTACTTTCTAATACTGTTTAGCAATAGGTTACAATAGGATACAACCATTTTTCAGTGTGTTAGGAAAGTACATTTAGAATAATTGTAAATGCACTAGATACAGCTCTGATTTCTGGTAAATTATTGTTAGATATTGATAACAAACATTACATTATTTTTTTTAATCTGCACACTTTTGAAGTAATTTATGTCAGTGAAAACGAACATATATACAGAGGAGAGAAAAAAAAGACATTTCAGGGATTATTTTTTCGTGGGTTTGTTTTTCAAGGGGGAAGGTAACATTATCTGTGATATTATTCTTTGTGTTTAATTTATTGCAACATGTTTAAACCAAGCCTTGTAAGAGTGTGTTGTTTTCTGTATGTATGTGTGTGCGTGTGTGTATGTGTGCTTGTGTGTATGCCTCTGCGTACATGTGTAGAGTCAGTGGAGTTTTATGTTTAGAATTTGTGCCTTTCATTTATAATATTCATGTGCTACATTCATGTGCATACATGTACATGTACTGCTTTTAAGTGAACAATTGTTCTGGAAGAAATGTGTTTTAATTATTTTACACATTTTTGGAGACTTGTATCTGGAGACAAATCACAACCTGTGTGGATTTAGAAATGCATGTACACATCATTTTTATCAAAATGAATTTCAATTTCATTTTTGTTTTTCTCAACCGATTGGTTGGGCCTGAGCCTTGATCACTTTGAAAATAAAATTTCATTCCAAAAAAAAAAAAAAAAAAAAAAAACGAACTGTTGAGAGTTTAGAGATACCACAAAGAGATGAAACCATGTGCTCCAACGCACCCTGACAGTGTTCAGACAACGAAAGGGTCTGAAACCCTTTGCTCTAAAACACTGTGGACAGTTTTAAGCAACAGAAGAGAGCTGGAACTAGAAACTAACAAGAAATTCCTCCGATAGGAAAAACACCCCCTATAAAAGGAAATAACCTTCTCAGTTGGTGGCAGTGAGAATGGTTATTTCCCTTTGACCAACGGGGGTGTGCCTCTATAAGTCCTTGTATCATTTTTATCCACCAATAACCCCCTAACCGTGTGTTTGACTGGTCCCAATTTTTGTAAGGACCGTCTCAGAAATGTATAGAACCTGTTCACCAAGTTTGGTGACGATCGGTCCGTTCATTCTTGAGATCTATATGCGAACACCAACACACACCCAAATAATATGTCAGTCTTAATCTTAATCCACCAATAACTCCCTAACCGTGTGTTTGACTGGTCCCAATATTTTTAAGGACCGTCTCAGTAATGTATAGAACCTGTTCACCAAGTTTGGTGACGATCGGTCCGTTCATTCTTGAGATCTCTATGCGAACACAAACAAACACACAAACAAACACATCGAGTGAAACCTTTACACACCCCTATACCGGGGGTGTAATGAGGGTTTTTTCTCCACATGGTTCTCTCCTTCTTTGGATATGTGAGCCGTTCACTGCTTCTGTGTCTCTATGAAGCGTGTGTTTTTTTCACCCAGATGTATCCCCTTCTTCAGCTGAAACTAGAAACTAATGGGTTTTTTTTCTCCACATGGTTCTCTCTTTCTTTGGCCATGTGAGCCGTTCATTGCTTCTGTGTCTCAACGAAGGTTGAGCTTTTCACCCAGATCCCTCTTCGGCAATTTGGGCCAGCACCTGCTTCAAAAGGCGCTCGTCCCGGCCCCGCCTTCGTCTCTCCAGCAGCATGTTGATGGTGTAGAGAAAGGGGTTGAGGGCAGAGTTGAGCGGCAGCACCAGGATGGCCAGACCCACGCTTACCTCCCCTGGTATTGCCACGCCCCTGGCGGCCAGCAGGCCCAGCAGACCAATAGGGAACCAGCACAGGAAGTCTGACAGCGCCACGCTCACCAGGCGGCGTGCGATCCTCAGGTCCGCGGATTTCCTAGAACTGTCCGTCACCGTCACGCTGTTGGTTGGAACACAATGGTAATGATAATATTATATTCCATTACTTCATCTTCTTCTTCTTTTTCTTCTTCTGCGTTCGTGGGATGAAACTCCCACGTACACTTGTGTTTTCGCATTATTGGATTTTTACGTTTATGACCGTTTATACCCCGCCATTTAAGCAGCCATACACGGCTTTCGGAGGAAGCATGCTGGGTATTTTCATGTTTCTATAACCCACCGAACTCTGACATGGATTACATGATATTTTCCGTGCGCAATTGGTCTAGTGCCTGCGAGTAAGGTACTAGCAGGTTTGCGCATAAGTTGACCCGTGAGATCGGAAAAATCTCCACCGTAACCCACCAGGCGCGGCCGGGATTCGAACCCACGACCTTCCGCTTTGGAGGCCGGCATCACATGAGTGAACGTGGGAGTCTAAGCCCATGAACAAAGAAGAAGAAGAAGAAGAAGAAGAAGAAGAAGAAGAAGAAGAAGAAGAAGAAGAAGAAGAAGAAGAAGAAGAAGAAGAAGAAGAAGAAGAAGAAGAAGAAGAGGAAGAAGAACAAGAAGAAGAACAAGAAGAAGAAGAAGAAGAAGAAGAAAAACAAGAAGAAGAAGAAGAAGAAGAAGAAGAAGAAGAAGAAGAAGAAGAAGAAGAAGAAGAAGAAGAAGAAGAAGAAGAAGAAGAAGAAGAAGAAGAAGAAGAAGAAGAAGAAGAAGAAGAAGAAGTAAGGGTGCGTTTTTCTCGTTCGCAAACCTGGACAAAGCCGTAATGATTTACTAGGTGATCTACACGGGAGGGAAAATGACTTCAAACCAACTGACCTGTCCATGCTGTTGGCGCTGATGGCGGCATAGATGGAGGCCTGGCCTGCAACGATGAGGATGAAGAGGACAAAGTTGAGGACGATGATGACACCGAAGGCGTACTGCTGGCCGGGAAAGTCTCCGCGAGTGACGGGCAACGGGATGCAGATCCCCGTGCGGCTGTAGAATGACCAGTGTGACGTCACGGGCAGCAGGGGCACGGCGGCCATCACCATGGCGACGAGCCAGACGGCGGTGCATGTGAGGTGGGCGGAGCGAGTGTTGAAGCGCAGCGAGCTTAGCGGGAAGCGCAGCACCAGGAAGCGGTCCAGCGTGATCAGGCAGATGATGAGGGCCGACACCTCGCTGGACACCAGCGACAGGTACCCCGCCACACCACACCCGGCGCTGTGCCTCCACCCCACGTCCTCCCACAGGTAGCTGCTCTGGTACATGCGGTCAGCCACCCCGATCACCGCCAGGTACACCCCCATCAGAAAGTCGGAGAGGGACAGGTGGGTGACGAAGACGCTGAAGCCCGACTTGCTGCGCTTGAGGTAGAGCGTTCTGATCACGAAGCAGCCCACGTTGCCCAGCAGGGCCAGGGCGGCGAAAATGGACAAGAAGACTCGGTACTGGTCAGAGCGAAGCAAAGACTCACACGACGACACTTCGTCAAAAGGAGCCCTGCAGTTGGCCAGGTTGAAGCCAGAGGGCAAGGTGGCCTGACAGCACAGCTTGTAGTTGTCAGCGGCCACAGACTGCAGCCTGTCCAGTCCAGAAAGTAGGTCACGCGGAAAGTGGGTCATGGGGCACCCTTTCGTGTCCAGAACGCGGAGAGCGGGAAGTGAGAGCAGGCCTTGTCCGGTGATGCGATCCACTCCGCAGTGAGAGAGATTCAGGGTGTGCAGGCCTGGGAAGATAGCAAACCTCTCCGTGTCCAGTGTGGGCATGTGCACGCCAGACACGTCCAAAGTTCTCACAGAAGGAAAAGTAAGGCCCTGTGAATGTGAGTCAAACAAAGACTGGAGTGGGTTTTCAGACAAGAACAGGTGTTGAAGATTGAGCAGTCCGCGAAGATGACCCGCGCTGACGTCATGCAGGCGGTTGTGGCTGAGGTCAAAGCTGCGGAGGTTGGGGAAGGTCAGGTTGCCGACACTCCCAAGGCCGCACCCTGACACGCTCAGGTGGATCAGGAGCGTGTGCTCAATCACCCGTGACGGCGTCAGCCCGCCACCGCTGGCGTCAAGGTATCTGATGTCTGGGTGAAGCAGGTCTGCCGGGAAAGGAGCGTGACAGGCGACACTCAGTCCGTGGCACGTGCACCCTGGTGGGCAGGCGATATCACAGAACAGCTCGTCGTCGTGCTGTGGACACTGGTACACGCCGTCGCACACGTGTGTTGGGTGCACGCAGACACTGGAGCCGCGGCAACGATACAGACCACGACACAACACTCTCCCACACCCCGCCTCGTCCTCTCTACCGGGGCAGTCGTTCACGCCGTTACAGAGGAGGAAGAGGGGCAGGCAGTAGCCGTCGTCCGCACACTGGAAGTGTGTTTCGGGACACGGCGAGGAGGAGCTGTTGGCGTCCTCCGACTTAGGCAATGGAGTGATGAGGAAGGGGAACTGATCCTTCCCTGTGGAGGAGAGAGGGATGAAGTTGACCAGCTCGGGGTGAGGGGGAGACCGGATGTGCCACTCAATACTGAAGTAGCACTGTTCTTCGTCTGACCCGTCCAGACAGTTCTGCTGGCCGTCACACAGCGCTGACTGAGGCACACACTGCGACACATACGGTGGCACCCGCTTATAAGCAAGTTACTTTCGTACATCCGAGGTGTTTTTTTGTCTTATCCGTAGACTCCGGATATAAGAAACATGCTTTCTCTTATCTGAGAAAAAACAATGTTATCAATTGCTTTTGAGTCACGCGGTCCTGCAAGTCGTAAATCGAGAGATTGAGAAAAACAACACCACTTACAAAATCGAACAGGAGGCTGAGTTGCTCATGTGAAATAAAGAATCATGCACGCACAGTGACGAGCACACAAACCCGAACATGCACGCATTGGGAAGGCAAGTAATTTGGAATACCGTATTTTCCGGGTTACAAGGCGCTACAGCGCATAAGGCGCACCCCCTTCTTTTTAAACAAAATTGTAATCCAGTCACCCATTGGGCGCAGGGGGCCGATAGGGCGCACCAAAATTAAAAAAGTATACCGGTAACAAACTGTCGAAGAATGAAAATAAGCCGCACATCAAAGGAAGAATACAGAGTGGAAATATGTGTGCTCTGTGTGTGCTGCGAGATCAAAGGCAGGTCCATTGTGATAGCTGGGTTGCCTTGTTTAGACACTGACCTTCTTCCCAGGGGTCAATGACCCATTTTTTGCTATGAGAGGTGGTTCCCCTGTCATAGATCTGAGAGAGGAAACACTTCCTGCACCGGGGTCAGTGACGAGTTTAACCTATGTGGCGGTCTCTTTGATGTCTTGAGAGGAAACTTGGCCAGGGTAGTACCTAGTAGCTGAAACATGCATTATCACAAGTTGTTTGACTGGTACTCAGGCAGTCTCTTTGATTTTTTTCGTATTTCATACACGGATTAGGCGCTTCGTTATACAAGACGCAGGGGTCAAACTCGAGGAAAAAAGTCGCGCCTTATGACCCGGAAAGTACGGTATTTGGATAAGCAGCCAGCGCGCGAAGCACCCCTCCTCCCGCCACCCCCCCTCCCTCCCCCACCCCCCCCCCCCCCCCCCCCCCCCACCCCCGGAGCACAGTTGCATGCACGCAAGCACTCACTGACACGTACTTAAACCAGTCAGCGAAGCACCTCCCTCTTCACCGACACCCACCCCACCCCCCTCCACTAACAAACACACACACACACACACATTCTCGCACGCACGCACACACACACACGCACACACGCACATACACACACGCACGCACGCACGCACGCACACACACACACACACACACACACACACACACACACACTAACACTCGCACGCACGCACACTCACACACACACGCACACACACACACACACACACACACGCACACACACACACACACACACACACACACACACATACACACACACACACACACACGCACACACACTCTCGCACGCACGCACGCACGCACACACACACACACACACACACACACGCACACACACACACACACACGCACACAGACACACACACACACACACACACACGCACACACACACACACGCACACACACACACACACACTCTCGCACGCATGCACACACACACGCACACACACACACACACACACACACGCACACAGACACACACACACACACACGCACACACACACACACACACACACACACACACACACACACACACACACACACACACACTGTGAGGCGGAGTGGGCCTTTACTATGAAAGTCCTCGGCAATGGTTCTCTTTTTCAACAGCGTGGGTAACAAAGGACTGTATTCTAAATTGAGTGTCTTTCCTATATCCGAGGAAATTATGTCAAGGGAGAGAAAACAATCATGTCTTATAAGCGGTGCCTTCTTTTAAAGGAGTTGTTCTTATCCGCATAATTTTAAGTGGAAGAAGGAAGGTATTTGGGTTAGGGTTAGGGTTAGGCAGAAAAATAAAAAGTCTTTTTTGTACGCGAGGTTTCTTGCAAGCGATTTTCTTCAAGTGGGTTCGACTATATAACGCATCATATACTGACACGTAATCGTTTACATTCATGTGATGGTGTTACATTTGTTGGAAATATGCCTCTTCCTTATGTGTAAACAGAGTAGAAATATCTTAGAGCTCTGTAACCTGTCCGCCTCCCTCTTTCTGTCTGTCTGTGTGTATGTCTCTCTGTCTGAATGTCTGTCTGGGTGGAGCCAGAACACGGAGCAAAGACACAGACAGTCTCTCTCTCTCTCTCTTACTCTCACTCACTCTCTCTCTCTCTCTCTCTCTCTCTCTCTCTCTCTCTCTCTCTCTCTCTCTCTCTCTCTCTATCTCTCTCTCTGTCCCTCTGTCTCTCTCTATTTTTCTGTCTACCCCTCTTTCTCTCTGTACCTGGGTGGATGCAGCACACTTCCAGTTCCAGCATCTCCTCTGGTGGCGGTTCCAGCGAGCGTGCCAGTCACCATGCCAACCCTGATGGATTAGCCAGGGAGAGCGCAGCGCTCCCTGGTTCTCGTGATCGTGAAACACGGTCACATGCAGCGTCCAGAGGGACGGGCAGAGGTAGGGGTCGACATACTGTTTCGTGGAGATAGGGATACGGCCGGCCCCAACCTTTAGTTTCTGCACAGTGTTTTAATGGACAGACAACTGACGACAGGTATGTGCACATGAGTGGTGAATGTATTAACGCTAGACGTGAGAGCAAAGACAACACAAGGGGGACAAACACTGATACAAGTATGAGTTCAAAATCAGACGAGTACAGGGGAAGGTTTCATGATCAGCGTTCCCGTCAAGCTAGTGATACATTTAGTGTGGGTAAAGCAGTGTCTTTTTTGGTGTGGAACGTGGGAGGTCTTGCCTCTCAGCTTGGTGATACAGATTTTTCTGCCTATGTTGGAAAGTTTGATATTGTATGTTTTATTGAGACGTTTATTGATGACTCCTTTGATCTGTCCCTACACTTTAAAAATTACGTAAAATTTATGTCTCCAGCTATCAAGCTCTCACATCAGGGTCGCAAGTCAGGGGGTATTGTCGTGATGTGTAAGAAAAACATAGCAAAGCACGTTGAATTGGTTGACTCCTCACATGATCATATGCTAGTCTTGAAACTGTCAAAACATGTGTGTGGTGGTGATCGAGATATTGTGTTCGTGCCAGTGTATGTGCCACCATGTGGGAGCCCTTATTACCAAAAGACAGACTCCTCGTGCCATCTAAATGAAGTGGAGCTATGTTTAAGTGATGTTTTAGAAATGACAAGTGATTGCCACACGCTCTTGTGCGGTGATTTTAATTCTAGAACATTAGACTACCAGGTAGATACGCAGAACATTTTTGACCTCCTTGATCAAGACTCGCAAGGTCATGACCATGACACGATTTCACATGGTAGAATGACTGAAGACTATACACTAAATGGGTTTGGTACAAAGCTTATCGATCTATGTGTATGCTTTGATCTCAAAATCTTGAATGGTGTTTGCAATGCGGACAACTCGTGCAAGTTTACTTATATCTCCCATAGTGGTAACAGTGTGGTGGATTATTGTTTAGCCTCTGTTGACCTAGCTAATAACATTCACGATTTAACCATTGGCGACAGAATTGAATCAATGCATATGCCTGTGACCTTTGCGCTTGGGTTGAAAGGGAATCAGCGCCAGCCCCCTAAACAAGCACGTGTCTCAAAAGTTGTGTGGAACGATGCAAAAAAGAATGATTTTATTGAAAGTGTTAAATCAGACGATTTTAAAGCTAAGTTAAAGGAAGCGTGCGACATCATCAACGCAGACATGGACGAGGGGCTGGAGATTTTTAACAAAGCAATGTTACAGTCGGCAAAGTGCATGAACAAAAAAGTCGGAGGTGACGATGAAGGTAGAAGTGCGTCCTCATGGTTTGATGTTGAATGTTTGGAAAAGAAGCGATCTGCGAGACGGTTGCTGAGAAGTTACCAAAGAATTAAAACAGAAGATAAAGAAGAAAAAGAGATAGCAAAGCAAAAGTACGCTGAAGTCAGGAAGGAGTATAAAGACCTTCTTCGAACAAAGCGAACAGAGTACAGGTTAAAACAAGTTCATAACTTAGTGCTCTCTGCTGATAAACCAACTGAATTTTGGAAGGAAATAAGGAAATGTAATAGAAAAGAGGTGCACTCCAACTCCGTACCAAAAGAGGCATGGTACGAACATTTTAAGAATGTTTTAAACACCGATACAGTTGAAGATGAACCCGAAGACGATCAGTTGCCTGATACAGGTATCAGTGACGAAATTCTTGACAGTGAAATAACTGAAATTGAAATTAGTAAAGCAATCAGAAATTTGAAAAATGGTAAAGCGGCAGGGTTTGATGGTGTGTTGAATGAAATGTTGAAAGTGTCTGAAAGTCTTATTTTACCCTTTTTAGTTAAATTGTTCAACAACATTCTCGAGAAGGGGGTGTACCCAAGAGAGTGGTCCAAGGCCATTATTGTGCCGTTACATAAAAAAGGAGACTGTGATAACCCTGATAATTACAGAGGAATTTCCCTCACCAGTACGATGAGCAAAATTTTTATGTCTGTTCTGAACGACCGCCTGTCTGTGTGGTCAGAAAATAATAACATTTTAGATGAAAGCCAGGCTGGCTTCCGGAGGAATTACTCAACTATTGATCATGTGTTTACCCTTTACGCTTGCGTCCAGAAACAATTTTCACAAAAGGCCAAACTGTATGTAGCCTACATAGATTTTTGTAAGGCTTACGATAGCATTAAGCGCCCCGTGCTCTGGTCAGTGCTTTTTCGATTAGGCATACAAGGCAAAATATTTAAGGTGTTAAAGAGCATGTATGAAAATGTGAAAGCATGCGTGCGGTGCGGAAACGAATACACTGATTTCTTTGAATGTATGCAAGGCCTTAAGCAAGGTTGTGTAGCCTCACCGACAATTTTCTCGTTTCTGATCAACGAACTGGCACAGGATGTCATACAACGAGGCAGACATGGGATACGTTTATCTCCGTCTGAGTTAGAACTGTTTGTAATGCTTTTTGCTGACGACATTGCGCTGTTATCCAGCACTGTAGTAGGCCTACAAAACCAGCTTAATGTCCTGCGCTGCTCTGCAGAAAAACTGTGTCTGAACGTGAACTTGACAAAGACTAAGGTCATGGTTTTTAGAAAGGGCGGGCACATTGCACAGAAAGAGAAGTGGTTCTACGGAATGGATCGTCTTGAGATTGTGAACTCGTTTAGATATCTCGGTGTAACCCTTTCCACCCAACTGAGCTGGAACATTGCAGTAGAAACAAAGACAACCATGGCGAAAAAGGGAGTGATCGAAATCGTTAGATTACTGAACAGACTTGGCTGCCATTCGGCAAAGGTGTTTTTCAAACTGTTTGACGCACGGATCGCTCCTATGCTCTTGTATGGTTCAGAGCTATGGGGATATGGAAAGTATGACTCTGTGGAAAGGGTCCACCTGTTTGCGTGTAAAAAGTTTCTGAAAGTGACAATTCGAACTCCAAACAACATTGTGTATGGTGAATTGGGAAGACATCCGCTGTATATTAACTCTGCAGTCAGATGTGTGAAATACTGGTTTACACTGCTGAAGCAACCTGATTCAAGATATTCCAAGATTGCATATAAAGCTTTATGTAATTTGGCATCGAAGGGCCACACAAATTGGGTCTCACATGTGCAGAGTCTTTTATGTTGTAATGGTTTTGCTGCTGTGTGGATGTACGGAACGGTTGGGAATGAGAAGTGTTTCTTACAAGAGTTTAAAAGACGTTTACAAGATTGTTTTTGTCAAGAATGGTTCTCCTTTTTAGAATGCAGTGAACGTTTTGACATTTATAATTGTTACAAAACATGCTTGGAAAAAGAGAAATACATTGAATTAATCGAAGATATTAAGTACAGAGTTGCTCTTACTCGTTTCCGCGCAGGAGTATCCGAAATCAACGCTCACAAGTTTCGGTACGCACCAAACCAAACGACAAGAAACTGTCCTCTCTGTACAGCTGATAAAGAAGATGAACACCATGTTGTATTTTTATGTCCTTTTTATCAAGACCTTCGAGCAAAGTATTTGAAAATCTCGAACTCTAAGACGCTGCAACAACAACTTGTGTATTTCTGTGGCAATAATGAGGAAAATGTGATGAACAGCTTCAGCAGATTTGTGTTCTTCATGCTGCAGAAGAGACGAACCCTTATAAATGAGGTTCAGTGATATGTCATCAGGGTTTTAATGTATTTGTTGAATTTTATGCGTGACTATAATTTATAACTGTGCAGATACTATTGTTGTTATTTTAACCACTATTGTAAGGGGCTGTGGCCTTAGACAATTAAAGATTTGTTCTTGTTCTTGTTCTTGTTCTTGTTCTCTCTCTCTTTCTCTGTCTCTCTGTCTATCTCTCTCTCTGTCCCTCTGTCTCTCTCTATTTTTCTGTCTACCCCTCTTTCTCTCTGTACCTGGGTGGATGCAGCACACGGAAGCAGGGTGGAGCCAGAACACGGAGCAACGACACAGACAGTCTCTCTCTCTCTCTCTCTCTCTCTCTCTCTCTCTCTCTCTCTCTCTCTCTCTCTCTCTCTCTCTCTCTCTCTCTCTCTCTCTCTCTGTGTACCTGGGTGGATGTAGCACACTGTAGCGGTGTTGAGCCGGAACACGGAGCAAAGACACAGAAATTCTCATCACTGCTGTCCGCACACTGCTGACGGTGGTCACACACCAGGCTGTACGGCACGCGCTGGGATCCCGCGCTGCACTTGAACATGGCAGGCAGTGACGTCATAGGCAGTGACGTCACGGGGATCGGACATGACGCACGTGAAGGAACTCCCCAAACCTCGCTTTCCGCGTAGCCATGGCGACCGGCCCAACACGCGCTGTGCACGTCACAGGCCATAAACGCATGTGTCAGGTGACCTCCCGGACATGTAACAGCCGGAACAGGAAGTGACACCTTTCCCGGAAGGGACACATGAACGATTGAGCTTTTCCTCTGGGTTTCCTTGTTTTGTTCTATATGTTTGGACAGACTATCTAGCTCGCACAAGATGTCCGCATTTTGTATCTGCTCGTCACATGGTAGATTAATGGTGGCAACAAAGTCAGTAAAATCTTGTTCAAAAATTCCGCACAATGACCCATCGAACTTGTTTGCTTTGACGAAGAAAGCCACCGTTCTGTCTGCCCACATACTAGTGTGCCTGTATCTGTTTGGAAAAAAAGGGTAAAACATAATAATGTAAAAAGATGTATGCATAGTACAAACGTAGCGTTAAGAGTTAATGGACGGATTCAGTAGCCCCGACAAGTCTTCTTCAGGGCATTCGTGACCTTTGAACAATCATTATAATGTGTTACTTAATATCTGCTGTAGTCTCACGCCTAACACTCAGGCCACTTTGCCTTTACTCCGTGATGGCGCCAGTATTTTTTCAAACCGGTACGCAAACTTTTCTGATGCAAACAGTCCTGAAAAAAAATGGTAGACAGGTCATTCGAACCAGTAAGAGTCCAACTCAGAGTACCAGTTTTATTGTTTTACGGGCGAAGAAAACCTGGTAGTTCTAAAAGTCAACCGGTAGGTCATACCGGCAGCCAATTTTGTTCCGATATTTTCTCGTTTCAAACGGTAAAATACCGGTAATTACCGGTTAACGCCAATACTGGGCCCTTTACCATATCCTGTCTGCGCGTTCTGGTTTAAAAACTCGCAACGTATCCGGACATCTGTCGAGACAAGTCAAATATTAAACTATATATACACTGGCGATATTCCGATCTTAACTGTGCTTGGCCATGTTAACATCAAAATACATGTACTGACAACTTTTCTTTGTGGACAAGGTGCCTCAAAAAAGCTCCTCACATGTGAGGTGAGACAGAGGGCGTGTTGTGTATAGCCCTATCAACACGGGACTTGAACAGCACTTTACATATTATGGGTAAGAGCCTAGTCACACACTTTACATGTATGGGTTCGAGCCTATAGTCACAGTGCAACAATTTGCACGCCAACACTGGATTTGAACAGCACTTCACATGTATGGGGTCGAGCCTATAGTCACAGTGCAACAATTTGCACGCCAACACTGGATTTGAACAGCACTTCACATGTATGGGTAAGAGCCCAGTCACACACAACGATTTGCACGGCCATACGGGCCGCTTTTTGAGTAAGATCGAGCTGCGATGGAGATACGATTTGCTCGCAGTCGAATCCCTCGTAGCTTCGGCCGTAGGTAAGTACCAATCAAAACGCGCCGTTGCGACCTTTACGCCGTGACTTGAAAAACTTGCGGACAGCTGCAGCGAACAGCGTCTCTTCGTCGATTCAAAATTGTTCGGAAGAAAACAGCTTCCTACTCAGATACAAAGAAAACATTTCAGGCGTGTACTACGGTTCGGAACCGTCTAAGTAATTACTTTCTCATTAAGTCGTAATCCTCAAAGCTTTATTTTTTTTATTTTTTAGAAAGGGTGAGAGCGATGTTTCAACATTTATAGCAGAACCCGATTCTCCTGCTCTGGCGCAGTGCATTTGACAGGTTGCCGTTTGCGAGTCAATCGGCGATTGTCTCGTAATGAAACAATCCTACGATTGAATCGCTGCCGTGTGACCGTAGCTTAAAAACATAGGGTGTGTTATGAAGCCTTATCATGACGGAACAATCAAATTTGAACAAACACCTCACATGTAGTATAGAAGACATAACCAAGCTCAGGAAAGGTTACTCTCGCGGAAAATAGGACGTTCCCAAAACAGGGAGACAAAATAACACGCTTAAAGTTTGACATTGTGCGTTGTTTTTGGTGTTAAAAATTGACCTACAATTAAAGAGCAGACATCGGCCTCGAGGAGCACCGCAATTTTGAAGAGTTCGTAGCCTTTTCTTATTGAGTATTTTTTCTGCAAAAAATATTCAGGATCATCAAGACTTGCAAAATAGAGTGCGCCCTGCTGAACATACGATTTGTTGGTGGTTTTTTCGTCACCAGAGTGTGCGAAAGACTCCAACAATACAGATGAAACACACCAACCTCGCTACTTCGGAGCCGTTTTGACCGATGTCAGTCACTAACTATTTTTCGATCAAGTATAACCCATGACGTCAAAAGATGTTGGAATTTGTTTTTTGCAACAATGTTCATCGTGTGATTTTACAAACAACAAAACCACTTTAATTAGGAACATGTCTTAATTCGCTGAATAACAATGGGTTATTTCATACGTTAGATCGGGAAAGCCATATCTAGCATCATACAGAATTGTTCATAAAAGTAACAATACACTACATTCTTTTTTTCAAAAACTAAAGTCTGTTTCAAAGACTTTCAGCAACTTTCCACATTATAAATCGAGAAAACAGAGCACTTTGAAAGAAATTTGGTGCACAAAACATTATTTCTAATCACGAATCATTGTGTGAACTTTCTTTACAATTTTATTTCATGGAGTGTACGTATTTTTCTAGCAATAGGCTTGTTCCCTTTTTTGAGCGAACACTGTTTTCGTGGTGCGCTACCTCTGTTTTTAAAACAAAAATGTTAAAATACACGGCGGCCATAATTCCTTTTTATTTCAATGAATTTCAACTTCAACAAGATTGTTTACGAGTGCAGCTTTAAAAAAAAATCAAGCATGAAGATTTTGACAAAAACAATTGGTTATACCTACATGAAGGGAAAGACTGAGGGCGTATCGTGTAGTCCTACGAATACAGAAGTAGGTGACCGTCTCTGGCGCAAAAAAAACTCCACTGCCTCCCACTCCCCCCGTGTGTTGAGCGAGGCCAGGTAACCGCCAAGTCGCTTGCACGCACGGTTCGAATCCCTCCATGACCGCGTGCGTCCTTGAGCGTGATCGTATGCATAACACCTAGGACAACATAGTTGGTGGATGTGAGTGTGTGAGTGTGTGTGTGTGTGTGTGTGTGTGTGTGTGTGTGTGTGTGTGTGTGTGTGTGTGTGTGTGTGTGTTTGTGTGTGTGTGTGTGTGTGTGTGTGTGGGTGTGTGCGTGTTGATGTGTGTCTGTCTGTCTGCGAGTGAGGGAATAATATTGTATACGCCGATTGACCTATTACACATAAAATATGTTTGTGTGGGTGAATGGACAGACAGGAGAAAGAAATATAACAACAGACATTCTGATACACACAAATAATAATTCTTCCACACCAGAATGCCATTATTCCACGTAAAGTGAAATTGTAATCTGATATCCGGAATACGGATATTCACACAACTTTCACTATTTCACTATCCAAACTCTGCAAAGAGTCATTCAGACTTTTAGTATACACATACATTATAACCAAATAAACCAATGTTATGACAACAACTGTCATCAATGTTACTTAAACAGTGTAATTCTGAAAATATTTAACATTTATTGAACACATTTGGTGGCACATCGCACCACAACACAGGATTTTTCACGGTCCTGATCCTGGAAAATGCTGTGATGACGCCAAATGTAGGGGAGAACCAACATCACCTGGATGCAACGAAATAGCGAAAGTCTCAAAGCAGGAAGCGCAGAGTACATCGATGTGCATCAGAAGTCCAAGTTCCAGACTGCGAGAGTCCCTGAAGAAGGATGTTGCTTCACCCACTTGCCGTGTAGATCCCAAAGGTCAGGCCTGCCACCCGCAAGGCCTGAAACCATATAAACAAACTCGCACAGCAAATGGGTTTCGGGCAGAACATTGAAGGAAAGAGTTAGTAGTAATAGACTGAAGTCAATCCACAAGAGTCCAATAACTTTAAGATGTATAGGACATTTCCCAATACAGCATCAGAAGAGCAACAATTCGGAAGCCTAGTTTCAAACAAAAAAATTAAAGAGCAGAACAACGTTCAGAAAAGCGAATATATTTTTTGAAGGCATCAGATATCTAACGACCCAGCTGCTGAATCTGGCTGTCTGATGCCCCTTGGGCAGCTGCTGTTGTTGCCGCACCTATCCTGAAGCTATGCGATTTAAATTGTTTAGGAGATAGTTTACAAAATCTTAGTGCATTCTTCAGTTGACAGTTAAACTGGGCACGAGTAACCGAGACACAAGGTGAATACTGAAAAAGAGACCCAGAATGATCACCTCTGATCTTTAAGTAAGTTCTCATCAGAGAAACAGGACAGACAATTGGAGTTTTCCCTTCCTGTGCTGTGTTTAAAAGATAAAAAGTTGATAACCAAGTCCCTATCTCGCATGATAAGTTGTTCCCGACGCAGGAGATGTGGGTTAGCGGCGGCCACCTGTGACAAAACTGTTATTTCTCATATCCTCAAAAACCCACGAAAAGCCAATGAGAACATGGCTTGGAAAAGAACACGGACGTTTCTAGATGTAATCGTATGCTGTAAAGCTAACAGCAGTTTATCCAAAATAACTTTATCAATAGGCAGTCTTGTATCAAACTGTCTTAGCTGCTTGTGACAAGACTGGACCAACTTTTGAACCACAAAAGCCGATGAAGGATCTGGCAAGCTTCGAAGTTTATGTAAGTAACCAATCGCAGAAACATGAGAAGAAATGGAAGAAGGAGCAATATTCTGTTGATACAGATGAGATATGAAGAGAGCTAACGTTCCGACTGAAACAAGCAAAGTCGAACACAGATTGTGTAGTAAAGTCCAATATCTCCTATATGCTCCTGAAGACGAGACATGAGATCAGCGAGCTTGTTAGCCTTTCCAGGAATGTGGCGAGCTTGGAACAAAATGTTATGCTGAAGGCAGGTCAGCACCAGCGATCTCAAGATAAACATTAATTTCCTGTCTCGTGATGTCTGTTGATTAATCACTGAAACTAACGCTATGTTATCGGTATAAAAACATATGCACTGATTAGCTAGGGAAGTCGCCCATGTTTTTACAGCTAGCAGGGGATATAGCTCAGTTGGTAGCGGGGATATAGCTCAGTTGGTAGCGCGCTGGATTTGTATTCAGTTGGCCGCTGTCAGCGCGAGTTCGATCCCAGGTTCGGCGGAAATTTATTTCACAGAGTCAAGTTTGTGTGCAGACTCTCTTCGGTGTCCGAACCACCCAACGTGTATACTACATTGGGTGTGCACGTTAAAGATCCCACGATTGACAAAAGGGTCTTTCCTGGCAAAATTGCTTAGGCACAGTTAATAATTGTCTACCATACCCGTGTGACTTGGAATAAGGCCGTGAAAGGTAAATATGCGCCGACATGGCTGCAATCTACTGGCCGTATAAAATTTCATCTCACACGGCATCACTGCAGAGCGCCTAGAACTGTACCCACGGAATATGCGCGATATAAGCCTCATTGATTGATTGATTGATAATTGGGTAGAACTCCAGCAAAGTAATGTTTTGTCCAGCCCATTCCTCATTCCACGTTCCATAGAACCATTGGTTGCCCAAGATGGCACCGTAACCCAACTTTCCAGCTGCATCTGTGTACAAATCAAGGTTAGGAGAAGAGAACCACCTTTCTGGTAACATGACAGACTTGCCATTGAAGAACAACAAAAACGTTTGCCATGTGAGCAAGTCGGCCCTTGCCTCAGCGGTAATGCGAATGTAGTGTGTAGGCTTCGAGACTCCGATGGTTAAGTTAATGAGTCGCCTGAGAAACGGTCTGCCTGGCACCACCGCATCGCCAGCGAAATTCAAGGTACCAACAATCGACTGCAGATCTCTAAGCTGAATTTTGTTTTTACATAAACACGCAGTGATCAGCTGTCGGCACTTCACAAGTTTGTCCTCAGGTAATCGTATCTCCATTGTGACCGTGTCCAATTCATAGCCCAGAAAAACCATAATAACCTGAGCAGGGCCCCAAAAAAATGTTCGGGGCGAGGGGAACACCAATATCCATGCATGTAGACACAAACGATTGCAAATCTTGCCTGCATTTCCCTTCTGTCACGTTCAACAGCAGAAAGTCGTCCAACACGTGGGACATATGTTGAATATTTAATTTTTTCAAAGCTATCCATTGCAAAGCTCGGCTCAGGCGTTCAAAGATCAGACAACTAGCACTACAGCCCATTGGTAAGCAGCGATCAAAATAATACCGCTGTCTCCACCGAAACCCAAAGAGATGATAATCACTTGGATGTAAAGGAACAATTCTGAACGCATCTGCTATGTCAGTTTTAGCTAGCCAACAGCCTTGCCCCAAACTTCTCAACAAAGAACCCGCAACATCGATAGTTTCATACGTGACATGAGAAAGTTCAGTAGGAATCCCATCATTGATAGAAGGCCCCTCTGGGTATGATACGTGATGGATCATGCGAAATTTACCGCTATCTTTCTTTGGTACCACACCAACGGGAGATATAGCAAATATTTTGAAAGGAGGAACAAGAAAAGGACCGGACAAACGGTTTTGTGTTTGTTCCTTTTCAATCTTTTCATCAATTTGTTCAGGAAATTCTTCAGCTGATTTCAGACTTTTACTTTCGTTCATAGGTAAAGAACCCTCATGCCCCACATGAAAACCGCGATGAAAGCCGTCTAACAACTTCTTTTTTAAGTTAAGATCATACCCAGCGAGCCAAGTCTCTAGCTTAGCTGGACAAACAGGAGTAGAAAGTGTATTAGCGGGCACCGGATTTGGAGATTGTAGATGGACCAGGGGTAGAGGACCCACGAAAGGGCTGACCCAATTTGTTGTTGTTGTTGTTTGGGGTTGCAAACCTGGACAAGATTTACGAAACGGCCGGTTTTGGGCCAGTGCACTTGAAAGCTGGATGGTCATTAAGGCAGTGGAAGCATTTATGTTGGTATGCATAAGTAGTGCCAGCAGTGCAGTTTCCACTTGTGTGGAACCTGAAACAAGCCCCTTTTGGTACCCTTGATTTCTGTGTGATCTTGTGCTGGATCCCTGCTTCCTGTTCTGCGGGTCTTTCCATAAGAGCTTTAACATACAACTCAATGTTGGTACCGCCCCAAATCTCAACCCCCCTAGAAATCATTTGTCGGAACTCCTCATCGTATAGCTGCCACGCAGCTCGTTTATCAGCTAAGATGAGGATATTTTCCAGGTGCAGAGACATGCCCGGAATGGACTGGGGACTCTGTATGGCCAAGATAGCCATGTACATGTTGAAGGCTTTGATCCAAAGGGCCAGTGGAAGAGGGGAATTTTTGTTGTTCGGTACCAAATACAGTGTTGGCGCCCCAACACCACCAACAATTTGCAGAGACAACACATCGTCTTTACCTTTGTTCAAGAGCTCAGACATTTCCACAAATTCACCAGCCCAGACTTTGTTTTTAACAGACAGACCCACCCAATCAGCGTTGCTAATGTTTGTAGGGACAAACGAACCTGTCATAGAATCAGCCAGGTTAGACGTGGCTGCATTCAGAGCTTCGGTGGACGATTCTGGAGAAGAAGAAGCTGGGGGGTTGCCAGGCAATGTTTGCAGAGCAGCCTCGATGCCCTCCTGGATCCTAGAGTCCATCTGGGCCATAAGCGTTGTCGCCCAAGGAGCCAAGGCTTCTGTCGAATCAGGAGTGGAGCTGGTACCCGGAATCGGGCAACCAGTAGTAGCCAGAGAAGCAGGTGTCGGAGTAGGAGGCATTCCATCCCCTGAAGCCGCAAACGGGGAGGAGCTAGGCCGTCCTGATCGTGTCTTTTTAGTAGGTCTAGATTTCGGCATCTGTAAACATTTAAATTGAAAACGCGACAGAGATAGGAGTAAAACGTATTATGAAAGAATATAATTATGCCAACCACAGCAAACCAAAGAAAACATGAAAATATATAGACTGCCGACCACAGCCATAAAAGTAAAATCGACTGCCGACCACAGCCACACAAAAAGAAAATCGACTGCCAACCACAGCCTCAAAAAGAAATTTTACTGCCGACCACAGCCACTGAAAGAAAATTGACTGCCGACCACAGCCACAAAGAAAAATTGACTGTGGACTACAGCCACAAAATAAAAATTGACTGCCGACCACAGCCACAAAATAAAATGTGACCTTCCACCACGAAATGAGTCGCATGTCACCTCGCGCGGTTCTGCGCTAGGCTTAATATAAGTCCGGGGAGTGTCTGGTAACAGTGTGAGGGTCACCCTAGTCACAGGCTTATAACTCAAACAGTTTTCGCTCTTTTCTAAAACGGTTTTCACCACTGGATAGAGCATAAAAAACTCTTTAGGAAAATGTAAAAATATGAAAATCATGCAAAGGTGACATGCGACTCGTTCCGTGGTGGAGGGTCACAAATAGACTGCCGACCACAGCCAAAAAAATAAAATCGACTGCCGACCACAGCCAAAAAATAAAATAGACTGCCGAGCACAGCCACAAAATAAAATCGACTGCCGACCACAGCCACAAAATAAAATCGACTGCCGACCACAGCCACAAAATAAAATAGACTACCGACCACAGCCACAAAATAAAATCGACTGCCGACCACAGCCAAAAAATAAAATAGACTGCCGACCACAGCCACAACATAAAATCGACTGCCGACCACAGCCAAAAACTAAAGTAGACTGCCGACCACAGCCACACAAAAAAATAGACTGCCGCCCACAATCACAAACAAAAGATAAATAAAAGAGGCCGCTGACCACAGCCACAATATTATGTCAACAATTCAGTCAATGAAAAATGCATAAAGTAGAACAATTTGCCTGTCAAAGGCATCATACCTAAAGGCATCATACCTAAAGGCATCATACCTAAAGGCATCATACCTAAAGGCATCATACCTAAAGGCATCATACCTAAAAGCATCATACCTAAAGGCATCATACCTAAAGGCATCATACCTAAAGGCATCATACCTAAAGGCATCATACCTAAAGGCATCATACCTAAAGGCATCATACCTAAAGGCATCATACCTAAAGGCATCATACCTAAAGGCATCATACCTAAAGGCATCATACCTAAAAGGTTGAGTACTGGTAAGCAAACACAATCATTAATAGGTTGTTTTTCACATGTACTGAAACGCAGCAACCACATCACCTCGAATAGACTTATACAGGTTATAATTTCCTTGTCTGGACAAATGCACACCGTCATCTGCAAAAAGATGTCTGCAATCCTTGTCATTGCAAGAAAAAACAACTTTGGAATGAAACCAAACATTGATGTATGGCACATCCCGAGCGTTGGCAATCAGTACAGCATTAACTGACGAAGCTCACTGTTGAAATCTGCGAGCCGCTGATGAAGACACTGAGTACTTGGTCCGTCTTGACCCAGGCGTAGGCGAGAAGCGCGGCAATAGCAGACCGAAAACAACACGTTTGACGCCGTAACGACCGCGCAACAAACCCGCCAAAGCAACCACACGTAAAGCGAACTCCTCCGCTGACGACTGACACGGGTAGTCATTACCCCCCCAACTGCAGAAAAAGCAAATCAGGGAGACGTGGACAGTCAAGAAGCAAGTTATGGAGGAGCCGAGCACGGCCAGCTGTTAAACGCCCCAAAGTCAGACCACTTCGGCAGCAGAACTCGATCGAAGTCATCAATGAAACATTAAAATCCAGGCGAAGCCGAACATCGGAATCGGCGACAAGGTAATCACGCAACCTTAAGCCAACGGAATGACAAAGGATAACGGAATGGAAAGGCATCTTAAAGCGAAACAAAAGCAATGAATGGAGCAAAGAAACTTACTTTTTCCAGTTCCGTTGGTAATGTGACCAAACCTCTCTGTATGTGTATATGTCTGTCTCTGTCTCTGTATATCTCTCTCTCTCTACACACACACACACACATACCTAAAGTGTGGATGGTTACCTAAGAGGCGGCACTGGGTGTAGTGCCTTTCTAGTGCACTTGCACTACAACAGCACTGGGTGCAGTACTCGCTCCGGCATCGAAGAATTTTGCACTAAAAAATGCACAAAATTTGACCTATTTCGTCGCCTATAGAGGACGGAAAGAATGTCATTTTGAACATTGTTATGACATTCTTTCCGTCAAAAAAGTCAATTTAACGGTGTTAAATGAAGCGACCATCCACACAATTAGGTTGTCATCCAGAGTTTAGGTTGCCATCCACGTGTGGATGGTTGCCTTATGGTGATTTAGGCAACCAAACCTGTGGAAACGGGGGTACACACACACACACACACACACACACTCACACTCACACACTCACACATACACACACACACACACACACACACACACACACACACACACACACACACTCTCACACACACACACACACGAACACACACACACACACACACACACACACACACACACACACACACTCACACACACACACACACACACACACACACACACTCATACACACGAACACACACACACGAACACACACACACGAACACACACACACACACACACACACACACACACACACACACGTACACACACACACCTGTCGTCCAGTGTCAGATAACCTTGACCGCAGTGACCAGTGTAGAAACAGTCCGCCTCGTCCTCCCCTCCCTCACACTCCCTCTCCACGTTACACTTGAAGTGATCAGCAAAGGCCGGCCACTCTGCCACCGAACAGTTCCACAGGCCGCCATTGCCGCGAAATGGCTGTTGGGATATCTGATACCGAAGAAAATAGTGTTGCATGGTGAGATGTCTCTGAGACACAAAGAAAAGAAAGCGTTCTAAATGCATAGAATATAAATATGTGCAATAAATTAAGTAAGACTTATGCCGGACTTAATCGCCTGGCATCTGAGAGAATAACGAGCATTTAGATGAACAGATGTCTGTCATCCTCGTATCCTTGCATATAATCAGGGGCGGACGAGGGAGGGGGGGGTTCTGGGGTTTCCAGAACCCCCCCCCCCCCCAGCCAAAATTTGTGTGTGTGTGTGTGTGTGTTTTTGGGGGTTGAGTTTAAATTTCTGGGGTATTAATCAGTGACAAAATCTGCTGCCTGAAACTGGTAATCACTGAGACGAGGTGTGTAACCTCTTTATTCCTCCTTTCTTCAGTTATTCAAAGAAAAGAAGAGGTTTTTAGCGAAAGTTTGATCGAATCCTATTCACTCAACCAGTCAACCTGCGCAGGCGATCGATTAATGCGCGGTTGTATAGTTCCGTGCAAATCATTCCATTCTGTTAACACATCTTGTCAGTTTTCCTATTTTGGACTAAAATCAAGTACACAGATATGCTGTTATTCTGCTGTGGCGGCAAAGGCAGATATTGTGTGTTCTGTGTATGTTTTGGTATCGCTTAGGATAATGTTCTTTCGTCAAATGGGACTAGCAGACGAACTTTTGCACCCGTGTTCCAACGTTAAAAACTGTATGAAGTTCAGTTTTCTGGGGAAAATAGTGTATGAAACCGCTTTATGTTGTTTAAATTGATGAGATGTGTGCATTTGGTTGCGTGTGATCTGTTTATTAAATGAAATATTGTTGAAAACTGACCGTCGGATTGCAGTCTGTTGTCGAAGAAACTGAGTGAAAAGAAGGGGAACTACTCTTGTCGCTAGACAAAGTATGAGTTACTTGCTTGGGAAATTGCTTCTGATGAACGTTTGAGCACGGCAGATCTAGATTCAGAAAACAACCGAACTCATGGATTTTATATCCATGGAGATTCATGTGTACAGGCCTGTAGTTGTTAATTTAAATGCGGTATGTTTGTATTGTTTGCTCCAGAGATGTATACTTCGTACATTAGAGCGTTCGGAACTTTTCAGTCGCAAAAAGTAGTACCGAAACAGAACAACTTCTCAACCCATTGCACTATCGAGGATTCAGGCTGTTGCTGGGACGTTATTTGTTTGGTTGCTGGGTCATTATCGAAAAATAACTACCCCTACAAGTTTACAGAGGTAAAGAAGCAGAGGGGGGAATAATGTGTGTTCTGTATATGTTTTGGTATCGCTTAGGATAATGTTCTTTCGTCAAATGGGACTAGCAGACGAACTTTTGCACCCGTGTTCCAACGTTAAAACCTGTATGAAGTTCAGTTTTCTGGAGAAAATAGTGTATGAAACCGCTTTATGTTGTTTAAATTGATGAGATGTGTGCATTTGGTTGCGTGTGATCTGTTTATTAAATGAAATATTGTTGAAAACTGACCGTTGGATTGCAGTCTGTTGTCGAAGAAACTGAGTGAAAAGAAATTTGAAAGGGGAAATACTCTTGTCGCTAGACAAAGTATGAGAGTTACTTGCCTTGGAAATTTGCTTGTGATGAACGTTCGTGCACAGCAGACCTAGATTCAGAAAACAACCAAACTCATGGATTTTATATGGAGATTTATGTGTTCAAGCCTGTAGTTGTTAATTTAAATGCGGTATGTTTGTATTGTTTGCTCCAGAGATGTATACTTCGTACATTAGAGCGTTCGGAACTTTTCAGTCGCAAAAGTAGTACCGACGCAGAACAGCTTCTCAACCCATTGCGCTATCGAGGATTCAGGCTGTTGCTGGGTCGTTATTTGTTTGGTTGCTGGGTGTTTATCGAAAAATAACTAGCTCTACAAGTTTACAGAGGTAAAGAAGCAGAGGGGAGAATAAATAAAAATAATCAGAAGAAATAGGTGGCAGAAGAGAAAGACCGCAGCTTATCTAATTGCAAAGAAGGATATCATTATATATCCCATGACCTCCCTTCTTTGTCTCTGTTACTTCAGTATGGGTATATATGTTGTATTTTTATAGCTCAATAAATACATCATGGACTCAAAAAAATATATGATAGTGCAGATTCCGATTTGGGCGAAGAACTACTTTGCTCCCGACCTTTGACCTCGCGCCGAACAATGTGACACATTTGTATGAAGTTCCAAAATCGTATTGCACGGCTCAGAAAACCATATCAGTTGCACGCAAAAATGAATCTCAGAACTGATCTGATGTATGAGATGCAATAAGCAAACGTTTCTTTCATTATGAAAGCAATGCAGGTCGAAAAAAACGAACATTCAACTTACAAGATAACCAGATGCTAGCGAACCAAAACAAAAACACGAGTACTCTCCCTTGCTTCGTTAGCAGACGACTTTTGAGACCGTCCTTTCCTGGCACGGTTGGGCTTCGCTATCAATCTATCGGCTGTTTCACGTGTTTCGCGAGCAAGTCTACTCTTTTGCCTGGCTCTGCAGTAAGTCCACATTGGCGATGAAGGTATCCGAGAACTTAACATGTGTGTATTTTTCCGTAATCCAGTCATATTCCTTCAAAATGCAATCAATCGGCGGTGACAGACGTGTCGGTCGCGTTTTCTTCACACCCATACCAGTTTAGGTTCATCCATGCAAACACACTCGCAAAACAGTTTATCACGTAGATACATTTCAAATAGGGAGCAAATGGTTAAATCTAAACCTACATATTTGTTCCCTAAAATTTGCTTCTCTGTCAATAAGCCTAATTACACACGTTCGAGAAAAACAACGTGGAATCGATTCTGAATCGAGTAAGCCAAATGGGTCCCAAACCCGTTTCGCCCGTTCTGCCGACCTGAAACGCAAAACAAAAGAATTGTGCGCTTCAACTAAATTAATTTCTATACGACTTCATTACTTTCTTGCAACTTATGAACCTTTACTTAAAGCTTTTAAATGGTCTGAAAGTAGTGTTACCGCGTACTTATCGATGCACTCATTCGTTTTATTTTTTCAGCGACGGTCACTTAGTTTAAGGTTGCAAAAGGGCTAAGTCTCGCTGGCAACAATGTTTTACACTGCACAGATCGCAACAGTGCCGCTAGTAGTCTACACTTTGTGTTTGATGGTAGAATGGGATATACAGATTACAACACTCGTAGTTTTTTATATGGCTTGTATTTCAGTCAAGACCCAGCGGGAATATCAATCGAGAGCCACTCGCCAGAGGCTCGTGTCTCCCGATGATATTCATCCGCTGGGTCTTGACTGAAATACAAGCCATATAAAAAACCACTCGTGTTGTAACCTATACATATCCTCTTTCCCAGACTGACTCACATTATGAGTTGAAATAGTGTTTGTCTTTAAAAGCTATAGCCACAGCCACAAGCTATAGCCACTGCCACAAGCTATAGCCACAGCCACAAGCTATAGCCACAGCCACAAGCTATAGCCACAGGCTATAGCCACAGCCACAAGCTATAGCCACAAGCGTTTGGCCGATATTTAGTTGTGTGTGTATTTAATTGTAAGCAGACATCTGCACTTCTGACAGAATGAATGACATGCTGACACAGGGGTGGGACATGGAAACGTCTCTAAGGCATCGTATACAACTAATTTTTGTTCATCCTTGCCTGGATTCAAACTTGATACGACGATCAAACATGTCTGTGCTCCACACACGTGTGTTTGTTACAGTTCCTTCTAGTTTTGGAAACCTTATTAGATTAGGCCAAAAAAAAATAGGTCTGTTTACGGTAACATAGGCCCCAAAAAATAGGGTCGGTAGGTCGGTTTTTTTTTTTTTTTTTTTTTTTTTTCCCCAAAAAACCATATTTTTACGTTATTTTGCAAAACGAACAAAAGATTTTTTATTTTTTATTTTTTTTTATTTTTTTTCCCCAAACGCCAAAAAAAAGTCTAGGGTCGCGCGAAAAAAATAGGGTCGGTCGGGTTACCGTAAACAGACCTATTTTTTTTTGGCCTTAGCTGAAATACAACAGACATATTAACCTTGTGAAAAGAGAACAGAAGTTTGAATCCCGATTCTTCCTGATCCGGGTCACTGACAAATCTCACGAACAGCACCCCAGCGTTGTACACCTCTGGTAAAGGGACGTTAATGCCGCACGCTTTCAACACTAAGTTTTCTGTCGAGTTGCCTCCCTTGTATACCTCCACAAAGTCGGTCTGTGGATCATTACAATAATCGTCAAGGTGCCATCGTGTGCGCATGCGCAGAAAGCTGACGAGGGTCACATGGTACAAAGGGACTGAAATCTTCTTCCAGCTGTCCATGCCAGGAGGGTAGTGTTTCCCTGAGCGGTATCCCGGTGTTTGAATGAACCCTAAAACCGCAGTCAATGTAAGTCAATGAGCGTGAAAATCAGTGTAGCAAATCTGAGATTAACAAACGAAGTGTAGATGTGGCTGGAGCAGTGAGTGCAGGGACGGGGCGGCGTGAGAGCACAACGGGACAAGGAGCAGGTGTAAAGACAACAACAAAAATAACAACAACAAACAACAAACAACAAGTCGCGTAAGGCGAAATTACTACATTTAGTCAAGCTGTGGAACTCACAGAATGAAACTGAACTCAATGCAATTTTTCAGCAAGACCGTATACTCGTAGCATCGTCAGTCCACCGCTCGTGGCAAAGGCAGTGAAATTGACAAGAAGAGCGGGGTAGTAGTTGCGCTGAGAAGGATAGCACGGCTTTTCTGTACCTCTCTTCGTTTTAACTTTCTGAGCGTGTTTTTAATCCAAACAATCATATCTATATGTTTTTGGAATCAGGAACCGACAAGGAATACGATGAAATTGTTTTTAAAACGATTTCGAAAATTTAATTTTGATCATAACTTTTATATTTTTTAATTTTCAGAACTTGTTTTTAATCCAAATATAACATATTTATATGTTTTTGGAATCCGAAAATGATGAAAAATAAGATGAACGTAAATTTGGATCGTTTTATAAAAAAATATTTTATTTTACAATTTTCAGATTTTTAATGGCCAAAGTCATTAATTAACATTTAAGCCACCAAACTGAAATGCAATACCGAAGTCCGGCCTTCGTCGAAGATTGCTTGGCCAAAATTTCAATCAATTGGATTGAAAAATGAGGGTGTGACAGTGCCGCCTCAACTTTTACAAAGAACCGGATATGACGTCATCAAAGACATTTATCGAAAGAAAAAAAAACGTCCGGGGATATCATTCTCAGAAACTCTCATGTCAAATTTCATAAAGATCGGTCAAGTAGTTTAGTCTGAATCGCTCTACACACACACAGACACACACACACACACACACACACACACACACACACACACACACACACACACACACACACACACACACACACAGACACACACAGACACACACACGCACATACACCACGACCCTCATCTCGATTCCCCCCTCTATGTTTTTACATTTAGTCAAAACTTGACTAAATGTAA
>NC_090253.1:50238051-50245551 GCF_037325665.1 Littorina saxatilis | reverse complement strand
AATCGGTTGTCTGAAAGACAGGGAGACAAAATAAAACGCTTTCATGTTGTGCAGTTAGGCAGTTCGAAGACGAACGTGTCGTTTGCGTCGTTTTGGGTATAAAAACTGACCTACGATTAAAGAACAGACATCGCCCTCGAGGTGCACGTCAATTGTGAAGAGTTAGTAGCCTTTATTTGTTGAATATGTTTTCTTTAAAACATAATCACAATCATCAAGACTTGAAAAATAGAGTGCGCCCTGCTGAAAATACGATTTCTTCGTGGTTCTATCGTTAATGTTACCGTCCTCATCACTTACATTAGCACCAGAGTGTGCAAAAGACTCCAAAATGCAGATGAAACACACCAACCTCGCTACTTCGGAGCCATTTTGAGCCATCTCAGTCACTATCTATTCTATCAAGTGCTTATGTAAACTCATGACGTCAGAAGTTGTTCGAGTTTGTTTTGGCAACAATGTTCATCAGGGGGGTTAACAAACCATGAAACCACAGTAATCCGGAAAATATCTTAATTCGCTGAATACCAATGGGTTCTTTCATACGTTATATCGGGAAAGCCGTATCTAACATCACACATAATTGTTCATTAACCTACAAATAAACTGAAGGCTTTTTTTCAAAAACTATAGTCTGTTTCAAAGACTTTTAGCACTTTTCACGAATATTGGTGTTCTTCACAAATCATTGTGTGAAACTTTCTCTACAACTTTCTTTCATGAAGTGAATGAATTGTTCTGGCAATAGGCGTGTCCCCTGTTTTGAGTGAACACTACCTATGTTTTATCAACAGCAATACAAACAATACACAGCGGCCATAACTTCTCTTCATTTGAATGAATTTAACTTCAAAAAGATTGTTTTAGAGTGCAGATTAAAAACAATCAATGCATGACGAATTTGAAAACAAACAGTCGGTTATACCTACTTCAAGTGAGGTAAGGCCATAGTTCCTTGACACTGTGTTAACTCTCAGATGTTTTGGGGTGTTCGGGGTATGTCATGAATTGGATTATAGTGTGAATAAAGGAGTTACTTTTATGTGTACGTGTTCTGCCCTATCTAATTACACTGACTCTTCACTCTTCACACTACACACTTCAAACACAAAATTTGGGAGGTTACAGACTTATTAATTCCTCAACAAATTCAACACAATTCTTCACTTCAAATACATCAATACGAATCAACTTCTCGAACACACAGTTCACACAATCTTATAGCATTCACTCAATGTATGTAAATATATAGTATAAATATACTTTCTCAAAAATAGATTAACGCACAAGATAAGGTGCTGACAGACACTCACGAGTTCGTATCACGGCTCACTGCATGTCGTCATTTACACATCATTGTGTCGCTGAATCCCGTAGATGATAAATTCCCAGAACTCTCCTTGCAGATGCAAACACACACCTTTCACGTTTCTCCCCGAGAAACCCTTCCGACATTAGCGAAAAGAACCGTCGTCAGCTACGACCGGTAACGATGAAGACTCCTCCGTCTAGTCATCTGCGCCGATGTGGTCCCTTGCTCTCCACCATCGCTCCGCGCTCTTCCGTGTAAGGTCCGTCCCTCGTACACGCCATGGAAAGCTCCTCATGGAAACTCCTTTAGAGACCCGTCTCTTGAAAGAGTGTTTGTCCCCGACAAACTTGACACACGCTGGCAACCTCACTGGTTGAAAATGTTGAGCGTAGTGATCTTTCTTGTTCAATACCGGCTCTATCTCTCACACCCGTAAACACAACTCATGACAAGCTAAAGCCATTTTCTCGTGCAACGCACAAAACCCGTGATATCGCTTCAAACGTGTCCTAACCTATCCCAATTCAATCTTTAGGGAGGTTAAAATAGTTTCACATCACAAATATCATACCCACATCTTTGTGACAGGGTACTTTTCTTCCAAAGTAGACCGCCTTGCAGACCACCAAAGATCGGCCCAGGCTGTTACAAAAAACAAGAAGATTCGTCCACTTGGTCACACACCACAAATCAACAGCCTGGCTGGTTTCTGTGCTGGCTGGTTTCTGTGCTGGCTGGTTTCTGTGCTGGCTGGTTTCTGTGCTGGCTGGTTTCTGTGCTGGCTGGTTTCTGTGCTGGCTGGTTTCTGTGCTGGCTGGTTTCTGTGCTGGGTGGGGATTGTTTGACGGATTAATGTTGTACATTGACACCCTTGCTGTTGATCATCTCCGAGCTGTGTTCGCTACACATCCAACCGAATGACGATTGGCCATAGCTGTGCAACGTTTTAGGAAATATAGCGGACAATAATTATCAGATCAAATTTTTCGGCACCAGTTGCTTTAACAGTACTTGCTATTCAAACTTGGTCGTGTGACAGACGTTTTTTTCCACACGAGATTCGTTGATTGTCTGACGAAGCTGTTAGCCTGAGTTAGACATCAGCTAATCGAGTGTGGAAGAATACTGTGTCACACGACCAAGTCTGAATAGCATTGCTCTTTCTTTCTTTATTTGGTGTTTAACGTCGTTTTCAACCATTCAAGGTTATATCGCGACGGGATAGCATTGATGTCTCACAGCTTCAACAGAGGAGAGAACTAACACGTTTTTCGTACTCACGCTATACAAATATTTCCACGTCAGCCATGATTGTGCAGAGATCTACTTCTTTGACAAAAGTGACCGAACAACTATGAATGACGTCTTGGTACGGGTAGAGTGGCGTGGTGGTAAGACGTCGGCCTCCTAATCGGGAGGTCGGGAGTTCGAATCCCCGTCGCTGCCGCCTGGTGGGTTAAGAGTGGAGATTTTTCCGATCTCCCAGCTCAACTTATGTGCAGACCTGCTAGTGACTTTACCCACTTCGTGTGTACACGCAAGCACAAGACCAAGTGCGCACGGAAAAGATCCTGTAATCCATGTCGGAGTTCGGTGGGTTATGGAAACACAAAAATACCCAGCATGCCTACTTAACGAAAGCGGAGTGAGCTGACTATGCTCTCAGAGTATAGTGTGGGGAACCCAAATGGGCAAACGAGCTCACACGTAACCAGAAAGTTCTGGAACGCTGAAGAAGAAGAAGGTATGTGTGAATGACGTCACAGTCTGTATTTGTTTTAGTATCGCATTCTTTATGTCGACTTTTTGCAAGCGCGAAATGTTCTGTTCGTGTTTTTTTCGTATCTGTACACAACTCTGTCCTTCTAAATTCAGACCCACTACAGGCCTCGTGAGCGAGCCACTTTCCAATGGCAGCTAAATTCACGTATGTGGTCATCGGTCACTATCAAAACGGTTTACACAGGAAGGAAGGTATCAATAAGGCTCGGCTGAACAAAAACATTCCTTCTTTTGTAGGCTACCTCCAAACTGTCGGATTTGGGGAGGGAAAGACTTACCAAGTATTAACAGATGCCTGGCTGCAGATTAATTCACCCTTAGATCACGTGACTCTTCTGAGCGTGCACGGGCTTGACCTCGATTCGGAATGGTTGGACCTTGTGGACGTGTACGCTGGAGGAACATCGGAAGGGGAGAGAGTGTGGAGGGTGTCCGCTACCTCCCTTCCCCGCCCCACCCTGTTGGACACGCGGGAGATCCACGTGCACTTTAAGACTGTGATACACGTGCTATTAATTAGATTTGATAAAGGCAACAAACACAGCGGGTTCCAACTGCTGTATTCTTATCACCCGGTGAGTGACATTGCTCTGCGTTCAGTTTGCTAAATAATGATGATGATGATGATGATGATGATGATGATGATGATGATGATGATGATGATGGTGATGGTGGTGGTGGTGGTGATGGTGCTGATGCTGCTGCTGCTGCTGCTGCTGCTGATGATGATGATGATGATGATGATGATGATGACGACGACGACGACAATAGTTATGACGACGACGATAATGAAGACGACGACGATGCTGTTCATGGTGGTGGTGATGGTAATGCAGATGATGATGATGATGATGATGATGATGATGATGATGATGATGATGATGATGATGCTACTGATGATGATGACGATGACGATGACGACGATGATGATGACGATGATGATGATGATAATGATGATGATGATTATGATTATGATTATGATGATGATGATGATGATGATGATGATGATGATGATTATGCTACTGATGGTGGTGATGATTATGATGATGATGATGTGCGGAAGTGCCTTTTGAGAGGTACTCAAGGTGTTTGGGTTATAATCCTATAGTTTGGAAAAGTCGAGGTAAAACTAAAAGAGTTAAGCGTAAGGAAACAATGTTTACATCACAGGTGTCCCGTCAGCCATCGCGTGTCAATGGCGGCCTGTGGAACTGCTCTGTGCCAGAGTGGCCGGCCTTTGCTGATCACTTCCGGTGTAACTTGGAGAGGGAGTGTGAGGGAGGGGAGGACGAGGCGGACTGTTTCTACACTGGTCACTGCGGTCAAGGTTATCAAACACTAGACGATAGGTGTGTGTGTGTGTGTGTGTGTGTGTGTGTGTGTGTGTGTGTGTGTGTGTGTCTGTGTTTGTGTCTGTGTGTGTGTTTTTGTGTGTGTTTGTGCGTGTGTGTGAGTGTGTGTGTGTGTGTGTGTGTGTGTGTGTGTGTGTGTGTGTGTGTGTGTGTGTGTGTGTGTGTGTGTGTGTGTGTATTATATTATAGTATGTAGTATAATAACGTCATGCATTGTTTGTTTAAGCTTACCATACTATGGCTGACAAAACACCATTAAACACGGTTGTATGAATTAAAACCTTGTGAAGTTCAGATTTAACGTTATCAGTTGTACCAGTGATCAAGAGCATGTTTTGTTATGACGCTACTGTGGACATATTAGTGTTGACATTGACTTGAGTAAACTACTAGAATTAAAGTGATGGTATGCACTTTTTTTTAAAGAATGAATTTGATTGAGAATATAAAAAGACCTATGCAAAAGTAGGCGTGGAGGCCTTGAAAAATAAATAAAAATAAGGGTAGAAGCAACCTCCATGCAACTGAGGTAAAAAAAGAAAAGGTGTTGGCATTGACTTGTGCTGCCTTGGGAAAGACGCATTTATTCATGCAATCCTCTTCCCCGTTGTCACTCAGATGTTACAGCTACGTGCGTTCAGAAGAATCGCTGTCGTGGACCGATGCCAACCAGCGCTGTATGACGCTGGGCGGGCACCAGGCCAGTCTGAACACGCCCCGTGAGTGGGACTCGGTCTCCCGCCTGCTGCAGGCTCGTCGAGACCTGAGTAGTATCTACATCGGGTTGAAGACTGCTCTCTCTGCACTGCCATTTTTGTGAGCGTCGGTCTGATTTAACCTCAACATGCATACTGCAACTTATGTTAATGATGATGTTGACGCATGCGCAATAGCTTCACTATTTGTCGCGTGCTTGACTCGCTCGAACCTTTCATTTTTACACCCCCGGTATAGGGGTGTGTGTAGGATTCGGTCGATGTGTTTGTTTGTTTGTTTGTGTGTTTGTGTTCGCATATAGATCTCAAGAATGAACGGACCGATCGTCACCAAACTTGCTCAACAGGTTCTATACATTCCTGAGACGGTCCTTACAAAAAATGGGACCAGTCAAACACACGGTTAGGGAGTTATTGGTGGATTAAGATTCTACAAGGACTTATAGAGGGACATATTAATGGTCAATGGGAAATAACCTTCTCAGTTGGTGGCAGTGATGGTCAAAGGGAAATAACCTTCTCAGTTGGTGGCAGTGAGAATGGTAAGGACGGGGGTGTTTTTCCTACCTCGGAGGAATTTCTTGTTTTATTGTGGAATGTGTGTGTGTGTGTGTGTGTGTGTGTGTGTGTGTGTGTGTGTGTGTGTGTGTTTGTGTTATGTGTGCGTGAGTGCGTGTGCTTGCGTGCGCGCGCGCGTATGTGCATGTGTGTGTGTATGTGTGTGCGTGTGTGTTCGTCTGTGTGTGTGTGTGTTCGTCTGTGTGTGTGTGTGTGTGTCTTTGACCAACACTTTATACCTCAACGATTTGCCCTTTTAAAAACATGGTTTTGCTTTTTAAACGACCACAAACTGGAACCTCAAACAGAAACGAAAACAAGTCGCGTACGGCGAAATTACTACATTTAGTCAAGCTGTGGAACTCACAGAATGAAACTGAACGTAGTCCGCCGCGAGTGCAAAACCCAGTGAAAGTGACGAGCCTGTTTGGCGCGGCAGCGGTTGCGCTGTGCTTCATAGCACGCTTTACTGTACCTCTCTTCGTTTTAACTTTCTGAGCGTGTTTTTAATCCAAACATATCATATGTATATGTTTTTGGAATCAGGAACCGACAAGGAATAAGATGAAAGTGTTTTTAAATTGATTTCGAAAATTTAATTTTGATCATAATTTTTATATTTTTAATTTTCAGAGCTTGTTTTTAATCCAAATATAACATATGTATATGTTTTTGGAATCAGAAAATGACGAAGAATAAGATGAAATTGTTTTTAGATCGTTTAATAAAAAAGTAATTTTAATTACAAGTTTCCGATTTTTAATGACCAAACTCACTCATTAGTTATTAATCCACCAAGCTGAAATGCAATACCAAACCCTGTAAAAAACATCCAAACACCTTCAGTTAAACAAAAACGAGTAATTTATTCATTTGTTCGGCCCGGACGTGAAAAACACCAAATTGTGTTTTTGCAGCCGTTGTTTCAGCACACGGCCCGGACGGCTGCACTGGAAAAGTGACGTTACTCCAGTCTTTTCTTCTTTATTTGGTGTTTAACGTCGTTTTCAACCACGAAGGTTATATCGCGACGAGGGAAAGGGGAGAGATGGGATAGTGGAAAGGGGGGAGATGGGATAGAGCCACTTGTTAAGTGTTTCTTGTTCACAAAAGCACTAATCAAAAAATTGCTCCAGGGGCTTGTAGTACAATAATGACCTTACTGGGAGAATGCAAGTTTCCAGTACAAAGGACTAAACATTTCTTACATACTGCTTGACTAAAATCTTTACAAACATTGACTATATTCTATACAAGAACCACTTAACAAGGGTAATAAGTGAAGAATTTTATGGGTGAGAAAAGGAAAGTAAAAGGACTTTGGGGCGGCAGAAATAGAGAAGAAACAAGAAAAAGATCCTAATTAGGTTCACGGCATCGAGAGTGATGCGACCTTCTCTCAGAAGTTAGTAGAGAAGGCTCCCCCATCCACCACCCGGGGGACGCGCCTCTACGCCAATTAGGGGGCGCGAGGACTCCAGTCTTGGTTGTGTTCCCAGTACGCGTCCCTCTTCTGGGCAGTTTACAGTTACTTCTTTGGAAAGACTTATGCGCGTCTGGGATGGTACCCGACAAAAAAAACCTGTAAATCCGCGCCTATCAAAGATTTATTCATTTTTCTTCAAAAACTATTTGCAAAATGAACAGTCTATACATCCATAACACACACTTTGCCTTAAATGAACTCAACATAACAGCAAAGAGCCATTTCTATCTTCCGTTTTTGCCACAACGACAAATTGCACCTCCAGTGAAAAGGGCTCGCAAAGGCCCCGTCCCG